>NC_054373.1:47133119-47405619 GCF_017654675.1 Xenopus laevis
GTTATAAGGAAAGCTACAGATGTAGGAGACTGCACAAAAATTAGCCTCTATTGGCCCAGCAAGGCTTCCAAATATGTTGGGTGTGGAGGGGATGGGTAAAAAAGCATAAAATGACAAGTAACATCATGCAGACAGCGTCTGAAATGCAGGTCACAGCTTGGCATGTGACCCACTGAGCAATCAGACATTGCCTGTAACTGTCACTCAAGGTTCAATCGTTCCAGTGTGGGACAAATTGAACAGCTGTGGCTCAGAGAATTAAGTGTACTTCATGATTCATTCTGTATCTATGAAAGGAACCATGTGAGAATGTACTGTGCTTTGCAAAGCATTAAAGGCTCTTCTGCAATAGATTAGTTTAATACCCATGAAACACAATTTTATCAACAATAATTGACAAAAATTAAATCTATTCTCGATGGCGTTTATTCATGGTAGTCAAAGCAACAAAGCACGGATATATTATCTGCGTATGGAGGGAGACAAAAGGCAAAGCACAAAAACAGAACAAATATGTTATCCTTGCTGGCCTGTATTATAAATGATCTTCTCTTTCAGACAAAGATATACATAAAATATATATGCCAAATAATGCTAAATATTTACATTTGTTTTGTGTCCACACACAGGGCAGAATGATTTAGCTTTCCTACAAGGAATAACATCTTGTTGTTGAGTAAAGCGCTGCCCATATGTCATCAATAGCAATACATCATCTATAGAACAGAAACATATGGTGTGCTGCTACTGAGAAGTATGGAACATGCCGCAGCTGATGGAAACAGTATGACAGCTCCCTCTGATATATGGGAAATACAGAGAAAGCAAATAGGTATGGGATCCGTTATCCAGAAACCAGAAAGCTAATTACTGGAAGGTCATCTCCTATAGACTTCATTCTAATTAAATAAATGTTTTTCTCTGTACAGTAGCATGTACTTGATCCCAACTAAGATATAATGTATCCTTACTGGAGCAAAATTAATTAAAGGGATGGTTCACTTTTAAGATAACTTTAAGGGGCAGATTTATCAAGGGTCGAATTTCGAAGTAATGGGAGGTTTTTTTTTAAACTCCCATAACGTCGAAATTCGAATAAAAAAAGACCAACAGAAATTTATTAAAAAAAATCAACTTTTTTTTTTGAGGGTGAATAGGCTGTATTCGAATCGGTCGAATCGAAGTAAGATCATATTCGATTTAAAGTATTTAAAAAAAAAACTTAGCTTTTTCTAAGTCCACCAATTGACTCCAGATAGGTTCTAGAAGGTCCCCCATAGGCTAAAATAGCAATTTGGCAGGTTTTAGATGGCGAATGTTTTAGAAGTCGAAGTTTTAAAGACACTGTACATGATAAATACCGATATTCGAATTTTTGCATTTTTTTCAAATTCGATTCGAATTTGGACTATTCCCTAGTCGAAGTACACAAAAATAGCTCGAAATTTGAATTTTTTTTTTACTTTGAATCTTTACTTCGACCCTTGATAAATCTGACCCTTAGTATTTTATAGAATGACCAATTCTAAGCAACTTAGCTTCTGTCTAGCAGGCAAAATGTAAAAAATGTAAAAATGAGAAATAATTATAATTATGGCTGGGTACCATTAATACAGGTATGGGATCCTTTATCAGGAAATCTGTTATCCAGAAAGCTCTGAATTACAGAAAGGCCGTCTGCCATAGACGTGATTTTATCCAAATAATCCAAATTTTAAAAGTGTATTTCCCTTTTCTCTGCAATAATAAAACAGTAGCTTGTACTTGATCCAGACTAAAATATAAGTAATCCTTATTGGAAGCCAGCCAATTGGGTTTATTTAATGTTTACATGATTTTCTAGTAGACTTAAGGTATGAAGACCCAAATTACAGACAGTAACGTAACTAGAGGGGGGCGGGCCCTGGCGCGGGACGTGCAGCCAGGCCCCCCCGTACGATATTTTCTGCGTTGAATCCAGTGGCGCACGAGCTGCCAAGAGGCCCTGAGGGGGGTGCGGGTCCTGGCCCAATCACACCCCCTGCTCCCCGGTAGTTACGCCACTGATTACAGAAAGATCCATTGTCTGGAAACCCCTGGGTTGGGAGTATTCTGGATAACAGTTCCCATACCTGAACTGCCACAGTATAAGTATGGGATCGATTATATCGGAACCCATTTTTCACAGAGCTCTGAATTATGGGAGGCCATCTCCCATAGACTCTATTTTAATTATGGAGTCAGGTAGTGTTGTAAGGCCTTGCTACTTTTGGCTAACTGATATTATTTTAGGTATCCAAAGAGCCAACAGGCTATATATTTTTAGGCAGCAACATTTGAACAAGCTACAAATTGCACTGCATACATAATGTTGTTTGAATTGGAATACAACCACTACAATACAGCATAGCCTAGGATCAGGCCAAAGGGTGTTAAAGGGATACTGTCATGGGAAAGGAAGTATTTTTTTTTTTCAAAACGCATCAGTGCTGCTCCGGCAGATTTCTGCACTGCAATCCATTTCTCAAAAGAGCAAATAGATTTTTTTATAATTAATTTTGAAATCTGACATGAGGCTAGACATATTGTCAGTTTTCCATCTGCCCCCAGTCATGTGACCTGTGCTCTGATAAACTTCAGTCACTCTTTACTGTTGTACTGCAAGTTGCGAGTGAAATTACCCCCTACCTTTTCCCCCCAGGAGCCTAACAACAGAACAATGGGAAGGTAACCAGATAGCAGCTCATTGATACAAGATAACAGCTGCCTGGTAGATCTAGGCACACAGCACTCTATGGTAAAATTCAGGTCCCACTGTGACACATTCAGTTACATTGAGTAGGAGAAACAACAGCCTGCCAGAAAGCAGGTCCATCCTAAAGTGCCGTTTCTTTCTGAAAGCACATGACCAGGCAAAATGACCTGAGATGGCTACCTACACGCCAATAAAAAAAATACACTTCCTGGTTCATAAATGAAATTTTATATGGTAGAGTGAATTATCTGCAGTGTAAACAGTGTAATTTAGAAATAAAAACTACATCATAAAAATCATGACAGAACCCTGTAAACCTAATTGTTCTAAGACATCTGCATGCTCACAATAATATCTGTCCCTTAAATTTCCCAAGTCCCCATAGTGAATTACACAAAATAAATAAAGGCAAAAAAAGCCACTTTATCCAAAATGAGAAAATGGTAAAGCCAAGAAATCGCCAAAAGACCCGTATCACTGCTAGTCGTACGTGTTTCACCCTTTCAGGCTGTGTCAAGCGTGGAAGACTCTGCTCTTGACAATTACTCTAATGAGTGTCTCTGTATAACCAAACAGGGACTTGTTTAATTTGCTTCATTGTAATGGAAAGACATGCCGATGCAGCGACGTTCATCAGGATCCTTTGTCTATGGCATTCAAGCAATCGTCTGCCTGTCTGGAGTAAATATTTGCCTACTGGGGCTAAAATGTTTGTTAATGCTTACCCCAGGAATTATACATTGTTGATCACCATGGTATCATAATAAAGACTACCTTAACATCAATTTTGTTCTTAATAAAACTATTAAAATAATTAACACATTGTTTAAAAGCAACCTATATTAAAAAAAAGTATTCATAAAAGAGGTAATTTAACTTTTGCCTATACTATTGATGATAATTACATAAATATAAAATCTTGTCAGAACTGATTAGTAGATGCTCTACTCTTTGTCTACAGGAGTCTTGGCTCTTGTTTAGAAGGAAGACCCAAAGCATTGCACAACTGCACGTAAGTCTGTAATCAGAACAAGACTTGTGCAAGAGTTGTGCATGCCTGAAGGATTTCCATCAGAGCAGAGGCAGCAAGCATGAACAGAAGACACCTTTTGACCATCTCCACAGTCAATGAGAGAAGTAGAGTTCAGAAAAAGGGGAGGAACTTCCCACTAGACCAGGAATTAGTTTAAATGGACTGCAGATCAGCTGCTTGTGATTTAAGGTGGCCATAGACGCACAGATTTGGTTTTCTGTATGTTTTTAAGAAGGCCAAAAATCCCACACTTATCAAATGATAGTTTTTTTAAATTGCCAGCAGGGACGAGCATGCTCACTTGGAACAATTGTACTGACACTTTTCCCAATGATTAGATGCCCAAGTGTCATTGCATTTTAGGGGACACAGGTTCAGCAAAGATATTAGAATATTGTCTCTGTAATATAACTGTATAGCTGGTCCTTAATCTAGGAAAGGGGTGTGAAGCTGAGACCTCCAAGCTCACAGCTAGAAATTTGTCTATGAAGATTCATATTTATCCAGGTAATTTACAGTATCTAGTATAATTAAATCAAAGGCAACTGGACATTTAGAGTTTTTCTTGAAAATGTTTCAACACTTATCCAAGTGGCTTCCTCAGTTCAACTGAAGTGGTAGGGAATTCCCTTGTTTTTTTTTTTTGACATCTTTACCCCAGCAGTTTCACAACAATTCCCATGTTCAGTCATGTACATTGAAAGAGTAACACCTGCCTCAATACAAATCATGGTACCATTGTGACTGGATCCCACTTTCACACATCTGTGAGTTTGATTGGATGTCTGTGACTTTACTAAACTCAAAGGTTTAAATGCTGGGGAATTGCCTACCACTTCACTTGAACTAAAGAAGCCACTCAGGTGAATGGTGAAACTTTTTCAAGAAAAACTTTTTTTGATTTAATTCTACTAGATACAGCTAGAAAATTGGTAAATCTGTGGATGCATGCTGTTAGGAAACTATTTTTATTTCTTCAGATGGCCATAGTCGCAAAGATTTGATTGTACAAATCGTTTCGTATGATTTTCGGTCCGTGTGTGGAGTGTCCCGACATTTTTCGTGCCATGGCGATCGGACTTTCAAAAGATCGGACAGGTTAGAAAATTTCTGTCAGCAAACGATATTATCTCTGACGATATCAGTGGGAGACCAGCTTTTATCGGACATAACTTTCGTACGATTGCTGTCAGGGGCAGAAATGCCGGTAGTTATGATGAAGCTCTGATGAAGTGCCGGTAGTTATGATGAAGCTCTGATGAAGTGCCGGTAGTTATGGGCACGAAACGTGTAGGCTGATTTGCACGCTCACTTGCCACCGTTTGTCACATTGTTTGCTACTAAAGCCACATTTTGATGAAGAATACACGCCTCTTACTTCTATCCAGATGAGCGCCCATAGCGCTGAACTCATCCTTTTCTGAATTGATAAGGGAGTGTGTGCACCTGTAGATTTCTCTCGGGATGCCGCTGGAGGAGAGATCTGCTTCGAAAACGCTGGATAGGTGTGCTCCGCTTCATATATATTCTTCTAACTTTATGTTACATGCAAGGGGCAGAATATCGTCTGATCTGTTCTTTTACTACTTTATTTAATCTGAATGTTAGTGGCAAGTCGGGAGATAGCACTGAACGGTCGTTCATCCGATATGAAGGTAAATTTGCACGTCTATAGCCAACTTAAACCAGTTTGATGCTAACAAAAGCTAATGGCCAAAAAAAAAATTTGATTTTGAAATCCCTGAATCAGCTGAATTATGGATGACTAAAAACAATAATTCTGTCACTGTGTCTTTTGTCAGATACAATTTTAAGGGCTGCAGTTAAGTTGACATGGTGCAATTTTCCCTTCCCTGTTAATGTTACCTTGCACAACCTGTGGTTATTTGGACACAATGCTGCAGACAAATTAATGTGTTACCTGTACACAACTACTAATTAAAGAATCTCAAAGAATCATATAATAGGGATACCTGCAGTGCATAAGTATATGGTTAAGCCATTGTTAATAATTAAATGGGCTTGCAGAGCTGTTTATTAATCAACATAAACTGGTGATACCTCAGGTTTATTTTCAAACTAATACTCTGCTGGCAAATCTGAGCTGCACTGTGGTTCAATGGCTCTGAACACCACAAAAAGTAGGGTATGTAGTCTAAAAGTCAAGGCTGCCTATTTTTCTCATGTAGAGGGTTTATTGTAAAAGGTGTCTGACAAAGTATGATGAGCCTTTCATCACTTCAGCACCAATGCCTCCTACTAGACAGTTATGCTGTAAGCCACTTCTTTTCCCGTACATTAAAGCTGGTTGCTTCAGGTTCACTTGGACCAATTGTCAGTAAATGATGGTTGTATTCCAGGTACTGAAGAAAAAAACTCTTATTGTGATACTAGAACCAATGCCCTTTCCTTAGATAGGCCTGCAATGATAACACTGTGTGTGTGTGTGCCACTGGTCTTACTATTGTATAGCTGCTAAACCTTTGGACTGAATCAAAAATAAGTGAAGCACATAAAATACATAAAACAGATATTTTTATAGGCCCTAGTGCTCCTTGAAACATAACCAAGATGTTTATCTGATAATAACTTAAATCTCATCAGTGCCATATTCAATCTCCAGTTAATTATACTATAACTTGATAACAGTCTTTATCACTCTGGAGACTAAAAGTGATATCTTGCCATTGTCGTTTAAATCTCTAGCCAATCATATCCTAAGCTCAATATAGTGCTGTATATGAACTACATGACAGTGCCAAAGAGCAATACATTTTTCTTTAGTGAAACAATCAACACCACAACGACCGCTGTGCTGAGACAAAAGAAAGATATAGTTTAGTTATAATACAACTTCGTACAGGATTGTTGTTAAAGGGATTCTAGTGTGTAGAGGTATGGGATCCGTTATCTGGAATTACGGAATGGATGTCTCAAATAGACTCCCATTATAACCAAATAATCCAAATTTTGTCTGTAATAATAAAACAGTGCCCCGTATTTGATCCAAACATATTGATCAATATATAATTAATCCTTATTGGAAGCAAAACCATCCTATTGGGTTTATTTAATGTTAACATGATTTCATAGCAGACTTAAGTTATGAAGATCCAAATTATAGAAAGGTCTGTTATCCGGAAAACCCCAGGTCCCGAGTATTCTGTATAACAGGTCCCATACCTGTATATAAATACATTAGAACCCCCATTTTACATCCCACTCTTACATTGTTGTTTTGTGGTCCCACCTATATATCAGGCATAATACATATTCCTGGATTTTACACCATTTTTTTCTGGTCCCCTGAAAAACATAAAATGGGGGTTCTACTGTATATGCATTAAAAGGAAACATCAAACTGCCATGCACTGTTTAGCTCCTTTCAGGACAATAGAAGAAGAGCTATCAGGAGTATTTTCCCTGCAGTAAACTTGGGCCTCCTGCTTGTTACATCAGATTATAATCTCCATGATGATGAAAAACCCCAAGGCTCATATATTTTGCCAACTATTATAATTTAGGAATGACACAGCTACTCAGTACCAGCGGTTATAACAGAATACATCGCAAGAGAGCTAAATACATATACCAGCAAATCTCCTGAAGAAGTTGAAGAAAGCATAAGAAATCTGTTTGTTAGGATAGTGAGAGAGAGTAAATGGAACTCTCTCTAATACGCTGATGCTTTGTATCTAATAAATATCTGACTGTCCCAAAGTGCCATAAAGCACGTTTGACTGTTAAGCTTGGGAGAAGGAAGGAAGGGACCTACAATCTAAATTATTTTCAGGTATGGGATCTATTATCCAGAATGCCTATTGCAAAGAGCAATGCTTGATAGGTAAATACATCTGATAAAAGAGATTGGTAGATACGTGAGTTAATATTTAGGCTTTCTGCATTAAGAAATTAGGATATATGTAATAAAATAAGCTAAATGTAATAAAAGGTACCACTGGTCTAATAACCTACAGAAACCAAAAGGCAAGACGTATTTACAGGATGATATGGGTTACTGCACCTGGACAAATTTAGTGCCTTTTAATTAAATATGGGAGTTAATTTTCCAACATGAATTATAGGAACCAATAAGATGTTTGCTTTTAAACAGGCGAGGTGATCAATAATTTACCCATTGGTTTATATGGGAAACTGCACCTGGGCAAACTTAGTGCCCTTATAACATAACCCCAATATGATCTGTGGCCCTACTGGTCAGTTACTTGACAGGTAGCTCTGTAGATTTTGCGTTTGTGGAAAGTAAAGGGTTAAAGGGGTTGTTTACCTTTGAGTTAACTTTTAGTATGGTGTAGAGAGTGATATTCTGAGACAATTTGCAATTGGTTTTCATTTTTTATTATTTTGTGGTTTTTGAGTTATTTAGCTTTTTTTTCAGCAGCTCTTGCAGTTTCAGCAATCTGGTTGCTAGGGCACAAATTATCCTAGCAACCATGCACTGATATGAATAGGAGACTGGAATATGAATAGGAGAGGGCCAGAATAAAAAGACGAGTAATAAAAAGCAACAACAATACATGTGTAGCCTTACAGAGCAGTTAAATTGTAACCCCATTGCAAAGCTGCAGAGAGTCAGAAGAAGACAAAAAATTTAAAAACTTTAAATAATTAAATAATGACAACTTAACCTAAAGGTGGACCACCCTTTAAAAAAAAATCCAGTAGGATAGCTTGGCCACATACATGGATTCATGCTAGCTTAGTTATTGTCAAGTGAAAGGTACTATTTTATTAGGGCAGAGACACACATGAGAATCGGGGAGATTAAAGCCGACCGGCGACAAATCGCCACATCTTCGGGCGACTAATCTCCCTGTAATGCATTCTTCCCGCAGGCTAAAATCAAATCGCTCGGAGCACTCCACTTTCCAAAGTCACCCGAAGTTGCCTCACAAGGAAACTTCAGATAACTTTGGAAAAACGAAGCTCTCCAAGTGCCATCCTGTCTGGCTAGAATCGAAATCGCCGGAGGGATGACACTTGGAGAACTTCTTTTCCAAGGTCGCCCGAAGTTTCCTCGTGAGGCGACTTCGGGTGACTTCGGAAAACGAAACGCCCCGAGTGATTTGATTCTAGCCGGCGGGAAGAATGCATTGCGGGGAGCTTAGTCGCCCGAAGAAGAGGCGATTTGTTGTTGGGCGACTAATCTCCCCAAATCTCCACGTGTGTCTCTGCCCTTATAACTGAGAAAATGCAAAACAGTCACAAGTCAAGAATTTGGTTTGTTTAAATAGAGTCTGGCTATTCAAGATTGTTCTAGATAATATGGATAATAGATCCCACACGTAGAAATACAACTTGCTTGATGATAGTGTTTATATATCAAGTAAATTAAATTGAACATTCTGCAGGCAAATGCTTGCAAACACATTCAGATTTATGGGACATCGGTGATTATTTTATTAAATGAGAAATGTTTGTGTATAAATCGATAGAAAGTGTTCACTTTTCATTCAACATTTCCTGACATTACCCTTCAGCAAGCTGGCACAGAAATAACGGTTTCTGATTGGTGTTCCAGGGGTTAACCCTGAATGATGTAGAATGCCCCAGGCCTGAGCTCTGCTCATCAGAGCATTAAATCTGAAAGCTCAAGAGAACAGAGCAGTGGAGCTGCAAGGCCTGTGTTATGAAGTTCTGCATTAAAAATTCATAGTGCAGGCTCGCCACAGTCCCCTTGTCTGGCTGAATGGAGAGCTGGCGGGGAAAATATTACACACCCCACTGTCTTTCTGGCAATTGGAAACATTCCTCCGCAAACAGCACCTCAGGAAGGGAACGAAAGGGCAAACAAACCGTGAAACAAATCAATGAGTTCAATTATCTCTCTTTTGGAAAAGGTAACTTTTGATTTTCAGACTGTTTTGTCAATTTTTTTTAAAGACAGCTTCTTACATGAAGACCCCGGCCATCGGAATGCCACACCATAGCAAGGAATTGCATTGTGTCTGTATGTAGGAGTGCATAGTGTTATTGTGTTCAACTACCCCTCCCATTCCCCAGTCTTCCTGTACGAGGTTACAGGCTGCCCAATCCTGGTAAAAGCGAGTGATCGGTAAATACAACAGATAAGAAAGATTGGTTTATCATTTTCATTTTTGGGTATCCTGCCTTAATATATAAGGACAGAAGCAGTTGGAGTAACAAATCCAAGAAAGCTGTAAAAATACATTTGATATAATAACAGTATATAAAAGAAAACGGTGGAGCAGCAATGTCGCAGAGATACAGAAAAATCAAGGAGATACTCCCCAAAATCAAGTATAGATATGGCATCCGTTATCTGAATTTCGGGAAGGTCATCTCCCATAGACTACATTTTATCCAAATAATCAGTGCCGGGCCAACCCAGGCAGGCGCCCCAGGCAGCCTGGCCCGGTAAAGCGCCCAAAACACGAGTGCGCATGTGCGGAAAAAATACGAGTGCGCATGCGCACTTCCGTTTTTTCGCGCAAACGCGCATATGCCGGCCAGAACAGGGACCGGACTAGGGGGATAGCAGAATCAGAGAAGGTGCGTGCCTGGCGCCCCTCCAGCTTTGCGCCCTAGGCACGTGCCTTCTCTGCCTACCCCTAGTTCCGGCCCTGCGAATAATCCACATTTTTAAAAATGATTTCCTTTTCTCTGTAGTAATAATAAAACAGTACATTGTACTTGATCCAAACTAAGATATAATTAACCCTTATTGGAAGTAAAATCAGCCTATTGGGTTTATTTAATGTTTATATGATTTTCTAGTAGACTTAAGTTATGAAGATCCAAATTATGGAACGAGCGGTTATCCAAAAATACCCAGGTCCCAATCGTTCTGGATAACAGGTCCCATACCTGAATTAAACAAATTATAAGATACCTGGCAAATTAAAAACCGGATAAGGGATCTTTCCGTAATTTGGATCTCCATACCTTAAGTCTAATAATACATCATTTAAATATTAATTAAGCCCAATTGAATTGGTTTGCCTCCAATAAGGATTAATCATACTTTAGCTTGGATCAAGTACAAGGTACTTTATTATTATTAAAGGGAAAAAGGAAATAATTTTTAAAAATGTTATTAAAAATGGAGTCTATGGCAGATGGTCCTCCTATATATATATATATATATATATATATATATATATATATATATATATATACACACACACACACACACACACACACACACACACACACACACAGTGTCTGACTGGCCCGGCGGAAAAAAAACGGTGGGCCCCGACCCCCTCTACATATAAAAATTTTGGAGAAAAAAAAGTTTTCGCCGATGCGCATCGCCGCTCGCGCAGTAGGGGGCCCTGGACCAGCAGTCCCGGTAGGCCCCGGGCCCCCAGTCCGACCCTGCACACACACACATATACATATATATATATATATATATATACACATACATACATACACATATAGATATATATATATATATATATATACATATACACACATATATATATATATACACACACACACATATATATATATATATATTTTATAGCCAATGCAGCAGATAGCTTCACTGCTTTAATTCCTTTAAATCCCTATATTAGAAGCTATTTTGTCACCTTAGTTTTGGTTTTCTTACCCTAACATTTATAAAATTCAAACTTTTTTAGCTCTGCTCGCTTTACCATAATCTAACAAGGCTTCTCTAGGTTACACTGTTTTAAACCGTTTCTCTACGCAACCTCACAAAGTGATATTTTCAAAGCTAAAAACAGCAGACTACTTTTCACACTATATTCTGTAGGCTTTCAGGTAGAGAGAAAACCTGTTATGGTGACGGTATCCCTTAATTCCCACTTCCCAAGAATTAATGAGTGAGAAGACTGAGGCTATGTCCTAGCATATATCATATTCTCATCTACAGAGAAAAAGAAACAAGCAACAAAACATTGTGTTAAAGTAACAGTAACAGAAAAAGTGGTGTCAATAAGGATTTACTTTTTTAATTTCCCTGGCTGCTTCCTATCGAACAAAGTTCCAGATCATATTATTGTATAGTTAACAAAACAGTTCAAAAACAGAAAAATCGGAAAATCACAGCTCAAAACTCATGACTAGTACCTTTTCAGTCCTAGGTGTGAAGCCAAAGTCTACAAGCTGTTTTTGTATGTTCTCCCACCAATTAATGTATAATCTCTGTATAGCATTGTGGTATGGCAGAGCTAATAACAATAATAATTTTAAAGACTAAGGGGGTTATTTATTAAAGTCCGAATGGAAAAAGAACTTGAATTTTTCAACATTTATTATACCCCGAGGATAGAAAAAGTCTGAATCTGAAAATTGTCTATCCCAGACCTGTATATAAGTCAATGGGAGAGGTCACTGTCTTATTAGGATGTTTCTGTGGCCTGCTCTGGATTTAGCCCGAAAAGGCGACTATTTTGGGTAAAAATCAAAAAAATTTGGTAAAAAAATCGACGACCGATCTGATTAAATTGTGCTTTTTTAATAATAAATAAGCTCAAATTCTAGTTTGGTTGGACTTTTTTTTTTAAAATACTCGGATTTGGATTTTAATAAATACGGCCCTAAATCTATACTGAACGTTTTCTATTTGAACTGTGTCTAGTCTTTCCCTAGATCCATTGCCCACTGAACTGGACAGTACAAGCCTAGTGAGGTGGCGTGTAGATCCTTTGCATAGTTCATGGTCCCCCCTCTCTTTGTGTATATATGTGTAAGTGAATGAGATCAGAATTGGAAAAAACATTAATTTTAACATGGAAAAAATTACAGACACTTTTCTACTTGCTTATTATCTCAAACACATAAGTCATCCTCTTCCAGTGCTGGGATTCCAGCTCAGTCTTTTTCAGTGGCTATGGCACAGAAGTTGATTCTACCCATTTGATTAAAGCTATGATACCACTGCTTTCTACTGATTTAAATGGCAAGTGGGTGGAACAATGGGTGCACACTTGAGTCACTCTAAGAAGCTGTTTTGAGCAAAAGTTGCCTGGCACACAACTGTACCGGCAAGGCCCAGGCTGTTTGCCTTTGAAAACAATAGGGAAGAGTGTTTCTTTTAGCATTCAGTAAAGCTATTAATTGTCCAATCATAGTCATAACTGAAAGGCCAGCTGGCTGCCACTTTTATACATTGTAATCTCCGATTTTCCCCCGTAATTATGTTAGATTAGTTATTTGCATATGCCTTCATTTAAGGATCATCATTCCTGACTTAGAATGCCAAAAATATATTCTTAAAGGAAAAGCAAAGCTCCAAGTCAGTTTATTGCCAACAGATTAGCCACCATAGTGCAAGCTAGAATGCTAGATTTATTCTGCAGAATGCTTTACGATACCTGAGTAAACAGCTCTAGACACTGTCTCTGTTTGTTTAGGATAGAAGCTGCCATATAAGCTTGGCTTGACATCACTTCCTGCCTGAGTCTCTCCCTGATCACTTACAGCTCCAAACTCACATTACAGCAAACTGAGCATGCTCAAGCCCTGCCCTGGAGGTTTAAGCTGAAAACAGGAAGTCTGAAACAGAAAGACACACAAGAAATGCTGTGTTTCTGTTGACAGAGGACTCCGAGCAGCATTACTTTGAGGGTTTACTGATGTATTTATATAGACCTTTCTGATAAAGCTTACTTAATTTTAGCCTTTAATGTCTCCTTCCTGAAATGCCTGAAAATTTTTGTACATCCATGATTTAATAAAAAATAAGGGAAGTTTTCGGACTTTCGGACTTCGTGACATTCGGCGCATGCGCAGTAGATCCGTACCCGGTAAATGCTCCTACTGCGCATGCGCCAAAAACGCTGGTCAAAGCAGGAAGAAGACCGCTTGGGAGAAGATGGCGCCTGTGAACTCCGTGGACAGGACCTGCGCAGAGAGGTGAGTAACAAGTTAGGGGCATTTGCCCGGCGGGACAGGTAGGCCAGGGGGAGGAGGGAGCAATACAGGGGAGGGGGGAGGGTTTTTGCGCCCAGGGAATTTCCTTCTCCTATAAGAAGCTTTAGTATGTGCAAGACATACATGAGAAATAAATTAATTTCATGTCAATACTGTGGTTACATCCAATTGATTGAATGCAGTTGGCCTATGTGACTCGGTTCTCCTTTATATTTTTAGAATAAGGGAGGATAGCAGTCTTTCAGTCTTTCGAGGAGATGTAACGGTATGCAGGTGGGGTTCTGCTGGTTGGCCTTATATATTTCCTGAAGGCAGGGTTGTCAACTAGCCAGTAAAAATTATGCTACATGCCAATGTTAAAAGCACGGCAAAATGAACTTAAATAACAATATAAATTATTTGTAAATATACTGTTTCCTTCAGTCTGGGAATTAATAATTATAGCAAGTAGGCAGGAGCCATTTTGTGGACACTGTTATAAAAGGCAAGCCTTGCATCAACGCAGAATCTTGTATGTGCACCAAAATGGGGGATCCAATGTCCATCCCAATGTCCTGACTACACAATGAAACGGTGAAGAGAGCAGGAGGAATGTGTGAAGTCCAGTGACATCTAGGAAATGCTGGAAAGTGAAAGTAATTGTCTGTCCCTCCTCTATGCCTTAAGGTGGCCATAGACGTGCGGGTTTACCTGCAATATCGGACGAACGAATGGATGTCCCCACCCCCCGATCTGCCACTAACCTTCAGTTTAAATAAAGTAGTAAAAGAACAGATCAGATTATTTTCTTCCCTAACAGCAATCATACGAAAGTTTATGTCCGACAAAAGCTTATGACAGTTTCCCACTGAAAATCGTCAGATCGGCAATACATGCAGAGATATTATGGGCAGCTGACAGAAATTTTCTAACCTATCCAATCGACTGAACGAACGATCACCATGGCACGAAAAATGTGGGGACACTCCACACGTGGTCTGAAAATAATACAATATAATGGTATGATTATATCTGTACGTCTATGGCCAGCTTAAAATAGTAGAATAGTAAATAGGTTGTGCAAAATAAAAAATGTTTCTAATATAGTTAGTTAGCCAAAAATGTCATGTATAAAGGCTGGAGTGACTGGATGTCTAACATAATAGCCAGAGCACTACTTCCTGCTTTTCAGCTCTCTTAGTCAGCGACTTGAAGGGGGGCCACATGGGACATTTCTGTTCAGTGAGTTTGCAATTGATCCTCAGCATTCAGCTCAGATTCAAAAGTAACAGATATGACCCATGTGCCCCCCCTCAAGTCTCTGATTGGTTACTGCCTGGTAACCAGTCAGCGTACACCAAGAGAGCTGAAAAGCAGGAGGTAGTGTTCTGGCTATTATGTTACACATCCAGTCACTCCAGCCTTTGTGGATTACATTTTTGGCTAACTAACTATATTGAAACATTTTTTATTTTGCACGGCCTATCTATTTACCCAGTTTTTATTTTTATACTGAACAATTCCTTTAAGGAAAGTCTCTTAAGTAGTCCGGCATTAACCTAGAGAACTACTTGTCAAGTTTACCAGAATACGTCAGAACCCACGTTTTTTCAGGGTACAAGAAAAAAACATTGTAAAATCAGGGAAATGTATTATGCATTATATATTGATGGGACCATAGAAAAAAACTGGAAAATGTGGAAAAACTGTGGAAATGTGGGAAATTAAGGGAATGTAGTAAAATTGAGGTTTCACTGTATAAAGATAAAGGCGACAAAATTGAACAAAGCATGGAAAATTTAATTTGCAATCATAAAATGAACAGATACACGATTTCCTTATCGCATGGCAAAAGGCCCAGTGTCAAAGCATCCCAGGAAATTATTCTGAAATGTTACCAACTGCATAGTAATGTTATCAAATATAATCAATGCCTAGTGATGCCATGTATGAAACACTATATACATTGCAAAACAGTTTATTTGGTAGCATTTTATTGTCCCACCAAAGCACATTATTCGCCAGTGATGAACAACTAACCAAAGCAGCAGAGAGACACTTGTGAGTACATACGCAGCAGGTTATCAATTGCTGGAATGGACAGTAAGATATCTGCAAACATAAACATATCATTATAAAGGCAATGTGCCATTAAAACTGAGCCTCCCCGATGTGACTGCAGCATGCTTTCAATATGTGCGCCACTGTCTTCTGTTTTGAATACAAATATTCTCATTTGTAAAGCCTGTTCTTACTGTAATTGCAAGTTACTTTAGAGTTCTAAACACATGCTATGGATGTTCATGACTCATTAAGTGAACAGGAAATCGGAAACTTTAATTACAAATGAACTTTTATTATAGATTCAGCATAATACCACATGTAACAACCATAAAACCACTGTCTTTTATACTCGTTCCAGGAATGTAGTCACCAGTTCAGAATAAGCGTGCACAACAAAAATATTGGTTCTGTTTTCCTTTTGGATGATTATTTAGCACCAAAGGCAATAGGCAACTGGAATGTTCAGGGTAAATTCATAAAATAGCATACAAGGAAAACAATGCATGGAAATTGTTTTTTTTTTCCCTAAACAGGATGTTGGGAATTCTAAATTCTACATTAGTTAAATAAAAAAATCGCATGCCAATTTATGATGTTACAAATATAAGGGATAGCCAGACAGGTGATATTTCAGTCATGCAAGGGGTCGGGTACCCGCAAAAACCTGCGGCGGAACAGGACATTTTCGAGAAAATGTATTGATAAATAAGGGGAAATAACCTGTGCGGATTTGATTGGAGTATATTTCAGAAAAGAATGAGATATTTTTGGATTTTGGTAAATAACCCCCATAGCGTGCCTATGATTCTGGTTCTTCACCTGATAAATATGTAGACCAAAAATGTAAAGCAGATACCTTCCTGAAATTAAAAATATAGCTTAATAGCAATTCCTGATCTGAGATTAGCAATCTGCAAAATACACAAGCGATAAGTAAATCAGTTTGGCATTTGTCTTGAGAATAAGAAGAAAAAAAAATATCCTTCTACATTAATATACATGAAGAACACTTTTACCTCCCACTCTCAAAGACAGAATAAAACAAAGACCAGCTGTATTCATCAATGGATCCTTGTTCTAAGCATAAAGGCTAATTACATTTTATTTTGAGCCTACACATGGAAAACTTTACGGTTGCTATAAGTGGCTTTCTGATATTCCATCCGACACACTGGCAATATTTCATAGAAGGATAGAAAGAGTAAAAAAAAAAAAAAAAAATCCAAGTAACACTTTCCATGCCATGTTTTACCTGCAGTTAAAGTTTTTTTTTAATGGCATAATTCACTAATAATGTTTGAAATAGTTAAAACTACAGGTATGGGATCTGCTAAGCAGAATGCTTGGGACCTGGGATTTTCCAGATTAGGGATTATTCCGTATCTTGGATCGCCATACATTGTATATAGGATTGCCACCTTTTCTGACAGTGGAGACCGGGCAGGGGGCGGGGCTGTGATGCGGAGGGGAGGAACTTGACATCAGGGGCGTGACTGTGTGGCTATGTGATGTGGCTATCACTGATTGGCCGATCGACGTGTCAGTCATGGGGAATCCTGCCCGGTTTTCCAAATTAGGAGTTTTGACTCGGGCAGCCCTTCAAACCGGACAGGTGGCAAAACTAATTGTATACCTAAATCAAATTTATCCCATTATTTTCTGAAATATACTCGGAACAAATCCGCATGGGATATTTCCATTTATTTATCAATACATTTTCCCGAAAAAATTTCTGTTCGTGGGGAAAAAACAAAAAAATCATGAAAATAGTCTGAAAATTTTAGGATTTTCTGCCCGAATACCAAGATTTTTTTTTTAACCATGAAATCTTCTGATCAGTGCACGAAACCCAGTGCAGTTCAAGATATCTTCAGGGCTTCTCCCATTGACTTATATACAACCTCGGCAGGTCTGAGATGCTGGATTTTTAGATTCTGACTTTTTCCATCCTGGGGGTATGATCAATCACTAAAATTTGAGGGTTTTTTCCACTAATAATTTTCATTTTATAATAAAAAAAACTTGAATTTTTCAAGTATTTGGCATTTGGACTTTAATAAATAACCCTCAAAATAAACCCAATAGGATTGTTTTGCCTTCAATAAGGATTAATTACATACACGTACAAGGAACTGTTTTATTATTACAGAGAAAAACTAAATCAATTTTAAAAATCATGATTATTTGGTTAAAATGGAGTCTATGGGAGATGGATTCCCGTATTTTGGAAAATTCTGGATAATTCCGGATAACGGATCCCTTACCTGTATAAGAATAGACAACTACACGCTTTTTAATCATGTGACTCAAATTTTTATAATAATTTGGAGATCAAGAAATACATTTGTCAGATAAGGTTTGTGGCTCTGTAAACAAACGTTCCACCTAATCAGGGTTGGCAGAATTTTAACAGCAAAAGAACCCTGAATCTCAGACCTTGGCGAAACTCTAAAAAACTGTTTAATTACTGCCTTCATGGCAGAAATATAGTTAATCCCTCCATTACTCAAGAAGGACAACATTTTGGAGCCTAGGGTATTAATAGAAATATGCCTGTGGGCTACACATATTTATGAAAATCAACCTTACTCAAAAGAGAACAGCACTGCCAGTATAGGCCATTATGTCAATTAGATACCAACCTTCTAAAATGTCTAATTTCACTCAACAGTCTCATGTCGTCTGTCCCAGTATTAGAGGAATATATTTAGCACCATTTTATCCTCAATAGGAAACATGTACTGTAAAGCTACTGCATAGAGTTTACATTACAATGTTTACTGCTTATTTAAAATAAAAGGTGGAACTCTTTTTTTCTAATGCTATTTAACTTCAACCAGAGCTTAGAGCAGGAAAACGTGCCCTGCTTAAAGGGATACTGTCATGGGAAAACATGCTTTTTTCAAAATGCATCAGTTAATAGTGCTGCTCCAGCAGAATTCTGCACTGAAATCCATTTCTCAAAAGAGCAAACATATTTTTTTTTATATTCAATTTTGAAATCTGACATGGGGTTAGACATATTTTCAGTTTCCCAGCTGCTCCACTCATGTGACTTGTGCCTGCACTTTAAGATGGAACTACTTTCTGGCAGGCTGTTATTTCTCCTACTTAATGTTACTGAATCAGTCTCAGTGGGACTTGGCTTTTACTGTTGAGTGTTGCTTTTAGATCTACCAGGGAGCTGTTATCTTGTGTTAGGGAGCTGTTATCTGGTTACCTTCCCATTGGTCGGTTGTTAGGCTGCTACTCCAACTTGCAGTACAGCAGTAAAGAGTGACTAAAGTTTATCAGAGCACAAGTCACATGACTGGGGCAGCTGGGAAACTGACAATTTGTCTAGCCCCATGTCAGATTTCAAAATATAATATTGAAAAATCTGTTTGCTCTTTTGAGAAATGGATTTAAGTGCAGAATACTGCTGGAGCAGCACTATTAACTGATGCGTTTTGAAAAAAAAAACTTGTTTTCTCATGACAGTATCCCTTCAACTACTTCCTACTGGCCTCAAAAGTGCCAAACGTGGGACTGATCTGCAGTCCTGGTGCTCCAATAGTGCACTTCTATTGCTGCCATTGTAAATGGTGATTGCATTAAAAAACTTGCTGCCAATCAATTTTATCGTGGCAATACTGGATATGAAAAAAAACCTCCTTTTTCGACAAATTGTATACACGGGGAGGTACATTTATCAAAGGTCGAATTTCAAATTCATGTGAGTTTTTAAATACTCCCTTAAAGGGGTGGTTCACCTTTAAGGAAACTTTTAGTATGTTATAGAACAGCGAATTCTAAGCAGCTTTTCAATTGGTTTTCATTATTATTATTATTATTATATTATTTTTTTTATAGTTTACAGTTATTTGCATTTTTCTCCTGACTTTTTGAAGCTTTCAAATGGGTGTTACTGACCCCTTCTAAAAAGCAAATGATCTGTAAGGCAACAAATGTATTAAACAATAAAAAATGAAAACCAATAGCAAAGTGTCTCAGAATATCACTCTCTACATCATACTAAAAGTTATCTCAAAGGTGAACAACCCCTTTAAACTCCAATAAATTAGAAATTTAATAAATTAACATTTTTTAAACTCGGATGAATGGAATCGACCCGAAAACTCGAATTGAATTTGATTCAAATTTAAAAAACTCGATTCGTGTTTTTTTCTCAAAAAAAACTTGGATGTCCCATAAACAGCAATTCGGCAGGTTATAGGTGGCAAAATGTCCAATTTGAGGGCCAGCGTACGATAAATTTCGAAAATCGAATCCAATTTTAACTATTCCCTAGTCGAATTTGACAGTTTTGCCCATAAAATAAATTTGAATTTTCAATTCGACCCTTGATAAATCTGCCCCCTAATATGTATACAGGCATAGGATCCATTATCTGGAAACCTATTGACTCCATTATAATCAATTCACATTTTTAAAAAATTATTTTCTTCTTCTCTGTAATAATAAAACAGTACCTTGTACTTGATCCCAACTAAGGTATCACAAATTCTTATTTGAGGCAAAACCAGTCTATTGGGTTTTATTAACGTTTAAATTATTTTTCAGTAGACTTGAAATAAGGAGATTCAAATGAGGGAAAGATCCCTTATCAGGAACATCCCAGGTCCTGCGCATTCTGGATAACAGTTCCGATTCCTGTATATGAATTTGTCCATAATAGTAAAGAAATTTGGATTCCATACGTTCCAAAGAAAAGAAGCGGTGACAAACTGCTGAAATATCCCATGATATGATAGCGCTGGGACTAAATATATCACTTGCAGATGTCTGATCACCTCTCCCTCCCCTCTACGTTAATTCCATATTGCTGAATGTGATGAAAACCCAAGATTTTTACTGCCAGTGATAACAGCAATCTTGAAAAACACAATGTATTACTTTTATTATTACTTGCCAGTTGGGATGATGGTTTTAGTGACATTTTCTATGAATTTACTACGGTATTATACAAAGCTGATTTCTTTCTATTACATGCGCCATAGCTTGTAAATAAAACTCTCTCTTGCGCTAAACGTATGCACTCTTAATAAAGGTCAATACATTTTTGTTATTGCTGCTGGGTTAAACTGTACATATACATTACATTTTATATTTATATGCCCTGGGGTTAGAGCATCTGCACAAATTGTATCTTTCAAAACACCACAGATAATGAGAAAATTCTAGTGTGCATTACACCATGACCAGAGATGTCGCAGAGCTCCAGGGAAGAGGCTAAAGAATAGGGGACAAAACAGAACAAAAGCAAGGGGTCTATCCGTTATAGATAGAGCTAGAGGAAAGCTACACATCGCTTTTGGGAGTCATGCATCGCCATTATCAAACATCAGGTTTGTTTGCTTTATGAATCCTTCGAGAATGGCCACTTGTGTTTCTCTCCAGTTGATAGAAACTACAACTCCCAACATTGTCAACCAGGATTTAGAGTAACAACATTCTTATTCATGATCTGCATCAGAATGTAGATATAACAATCACAGTCTGGTGCTTAAAAATATTTGAAAACAATTCACTACATTATTAGAAGCGGGCTTTGATATTATGGGACAGTCATAAAGGCCCAGGCCTAGGACAGCAAAGCCGGAGCAGGGTGGAGGGTTCCCTTCCTGGTCTAGGAGTACAACATTTTGAAATCCAGCCTTGAACCATTAAGCAGTTAGGGGAAAGGGTTGTGTTACTGAGCAGGGATGTTTTTATACTTCGATGTATATAGTAGTGATGTGCGGGTTGGGATGTTCCCGTCCTCCCTTGGCCCGCAGCCGCATTGCTTTTATAGACCAGTGCCGCCCCGACCACGACATCAAAAAAGGGGCGGGGCGAGCAGGCGCATCGTCTATAAAAGACGAGACCTGGAAGTCGGAAGCCGGCATTTGATGGTGGCGAAGAAGGTCGACCCCTTGTCCGACAGGCGGGCAAACTTGTGGTATTGGGTCGGCCCGCACATCACTAGTATATAGCTTGTGTACAGATCTGTAGAATAAACTGGTGCTTTACAGATACATGTTAATAATAATAATAATAATAACTAAAGCCTGTTTAAAGGAGAAGGGAAGTAATTTTTACTTGGGGGGTGCCAAAAGCTAGGCACCCCCAAGTGATTGCATTTACTTACCTGGGCCGGTGCTCCCATCAGGATAAAACTGCACTGGTCCTGTGTTATTCCAGCGAGCATCACAGAGTGATTGTTTTCCTGCTTCCACTTTCTTCCAATTTCCCAGGGCAGACGCATGCGCAGTAGAATGAAATAGCCGTCTTTTTTGTTAAAGTTCGGCCTTTCACTCTACTGCGCATGCACACCCGTGAGAAGAAAGAAGAAGCCTGGAGATGATCACTACATGGTGCTTGCTGGAAGAATCCCGGGCTGGTGCAGTTTGCTCCTGATAAGTAAATGCAATCACTTGGGGTGCCTAACTTTTGCACCCCGAAGTATAAAAGGACTTTCCTTTTCCTTTTCCACAGAACTCCATCAGATGAATAAAGAAGTAATGTAATTTCTGTTTGATCATATAATAGTATATGGTACTGTCCCAATATGTTTGTCCTTAACTTAAAAGTCCACATTGGACTCAAGTTGGACAGCCCTGCTCTATGGTAAACCAGTAGTCAGTATGGAAAAAACAAAATAGTTATTATTAATTGGTTAATATGCACCCTACTAAAAGAAGACTTTGCACCATTAAGCCTTTCTGTAACAAAAGCCACAGATTCTCTCACAGACTGAGCAATCTACAATGCAGCTAAACCAAATATGCTGCCTACTATAATTTTATAGCCTTTGCACTGTTGTTATATTTACTAGATATCAGTGATGTTCAGTAATGAGGATTCAGCATTTGTCATACAGGGACACCAACACTTTGTTGTTCCCTGGCCATCAGCAAAGTCTCAATTAGGGATGTCAGGAAACCACGATGAATTTGCAGTGGTGGAGTGTGCTGAACTACATATGAATCACATGTAGCCATAGAACTGAACCCCATTCATCCATTTGATGCTGGAAATTGCATTCAGTAAATTCAGAAAATAGAAGAGATTCATTTGAAAACACAGGTATATATATATATATATATATAAGAAAAGGAGGACATGCCTTAATGACACAGATAACTTTTTACCGATTGTACATCAGACAAAATATTTTTTTTTAAATAACTGTATATGCAAAATATTTAAAAAGAAAAAAAAAAAAAAATGTATATGCAAACCATGGTTGAAGCTGGCCATTTCAGAAGCAATGAAATCCAGTTTCAGCCTTACTGCTAACCCACTACTGCTTGTTTAGGCCTAGTGAGAGGCAGATTATCTTGATATTTCATTACATCACTTTCTGGCAGTCTGAAACTGCACTGCCATTATCTGCCATCTGCATGACCAAGAATTGACAGAAGCTGCACCCCCTAAACACTTCTATTCTTTTATGCAGAAGAAGAATGTCAATGTAATTTGACCAAACATGCACTCGGATAAACCAAAGTACCGACCAGATTGGTCTATAGATTGAGTGTGTTGGCTAAACATCAGCCCATATATGCCCACTTTTATACCAAGACATGTCCTTTGACTTTCAGGATACTTGTTTGAGTGGCAGTTGAATATGAGCAGAAAGAAAATAAAACCAACAAAAAACGATGAAATGATCTATACTTACTTTGCTGATGTATCTTCATCATACTTTGCTTTCAGGTCAAATAAAGCTGCCTGAGACTTGTCCAAGGCTAAAGATGAAAGAAAAGATATAGAAATAAAGTCAGAGATTTCAGAAATACCAAAGCTCTTGGCTTAAGCTGGCCATAGACGCAAAGATCGGATTGTACGAATCATCATACACTCGGACTTTCCCATCTCCCGACCTACCACTAACCATTCTGATCAAAGTACAAATGAATAGATGAGCCGATGTTCTGCCCCTGACAGCAATCGTATGAAAGTTATGTCCGACCAAAGCTAGTGACAGTCTCCCTATGAAAATCATATGAACGGCAATACATGCAGGGATATTATCGGCAGCCGACAGAAATCTTTTAACCTGTCCGATCGACCAAACGACCGATCTCCGCCGGACGAAAAATGTGTGGACTCTCCACACGCGGTCCGAAAATCGCACTAATCCTCGATTCGTACGATCAGATCTTTGCGTCTATGGCCAGCTTTAGACATTCAAAATGAAATAGATAACATGGAGGAAATGCCTGTCCAGGTGTCTACTGAGCTACAACGGTCATTGCATGCCGGCTTTTATTCAGCCTTTGGGATACTACAGCCACCAACTTTCATTCATCCTATGGTTAGTATCACAGTCCACATAGGCACTCACAGCTATTTGTTTTTTGTATCTAAAGGGGAACTCCGGCTTCCAAACCAAAATTTGATAAAGAGGCCCACATAACACAGAAACCCCTAATATACCCATCACCATTACCATTTTCTGCCAAAAATATGTAAAAATGACATTTTCAATGCTGAAATCCAGCTGTTTAACAGTTCTTCTCTTTCTGCATCATTTGAATTCCTGGCAGGGAAGGAGGGACTAAACACTGATGTCACAAATTGTAAAAACATCTCCACTGCTTACAGACAGCATGCAGGAACTACATAACCCACATTGCATTGCACTATGATGTTCCTATCCTTATTGAAATCATGTGTGCAGGGAATTGTGGGGTTTGGAGGATGCAGGCTGAGGACAGATGGCTGCTGATACAAAGTAACGGTAGTCAGCCAGCACAGCAAAGTAGTCAGACAGATCAGCAGGAGAGCAGGGGGCTAGGCTTAGGGAACTGTTCCTAACCATTAGAAATCATGAAAAGTCTGCACATTTTTTAATTGATGTATATTGCAAAGGTGCTTGAAATAAGGTTTACTTTTCAAAAAGCTAAAGTTATGTTTGTGTGGAGTTCCCCTTTAATGATAAAATACATGCACTGTGTTTTATTTGCAATGGCTTGGCTCAAGAAAAGCTGTCTCCACAGAGGTCAGTAAAATGATAGACAAACTTACATGCCATGCATAATCACAGTCAATATCAAGTTCTCTACAAAAACAGTGAATTGAAGAAAGAAGCCCAATCGGGATAATTTTGTATAATGAAAACCATGGCAAGAACAGTTTCTTAGAAATAGTTCTAGGGAATGAATATACCATGACACTCATTTTGTGCTGGATGAGATTACAGAATAGTGTGGAGGAAACCCCACCATTTACCCATCCTCTGGCAGAGAGTTAAATAGGTCCTGTTGTGCCAAAACAACACATTAGAGTCAAGTCATATTAGCTTTCAAACCTGTCTGCAGAAGTTGAACTTTCTGTTCAGTTTCTTCAAGCTTGGAAGACGTGAACATTTGTGTCTCTTGCAACTTTCTGAAAAGAAAAAATAAATTGATATCTAGGTGTGCATTATGAGCAATCAGATGTAATTGTCAGAAGCATTATTCAATATCATAGGAAAATATGAATATAACAATATATTAATATAACAAAATACAAATTATATAGTCTTTCTTCCAGCACACAATATAGCAACCAATCGGGTGGCCTAACTGGATGGAGCTGGATCAAATTCATCAGTCAACTTGATTTCCCATCACATTTGATTAAAATGAATGTGACTCCCCAATACATGTACCAATAACTGACACTTATGGTGGCCATAGACGTAATAATTACAATCTTTCTTGGAAAAGATCTTTCGTTTCAATACACACATGTAGAGCTGAATCGTCAGACATACAGGTAGAAACAATAGAATTCTACCTGTATCTGACGATTCAGCACTAACAATGGCTGATGTTTGGGTGACTTCAAAGGCACCTGATCAAAATTTTCCATCCAGCTCGATCTACAAGCTGATGAATGTAAAAAACTTGAATTTAAAAAACTCGATTGTCGGGAAGGCTGCAGACAACTCAGAATTGATCCCTGGTCCTCTACCATTGACTTAGACAGCAATTCGGCAGGTTTTAGGTGGCGAATAGTCAAATTTGCGTTCTTAAAGGGCCAGAGTATGATAAATCTCAAAAATCTCATTTGAATTTTTTTAAAAAAAAAAAACTGAAATCGAACAGTTTTGACCATAAAAAAATTAGAAAATTAGAATTTAGAATTTTCAATTCCACCCTTAATAAATCTGCTCCTTAAATCAGTCAAGTCTTTCTTGCTGCTTTACAATTTTTTCTAAAGCTATGAAATCCTTACTGGCACGGGGTAATTAACTGATTTAGGTGTTAGATTGACATTTCATAATGTCTCACTATTAAAGTTATTTAATAGGATGGTATTTAAGAAAATGTTTCTGGTTTTCAAGTGAATTATAATGAAGAATCAGTCATTCAGACTTTATGTGCTGCACAATCTTTAAGAAATGCACCCCACTGTTATTTAAAGGGAATGATAACTGAAACGGTCACCTCTATTGGCTAACAATTTCTGACAAATTAAAGAATAATTCTACAAGACATCTCACAGACATTACCTTTATCTAATAGCAGATAATATTATTAAAATTAAATCAATAGTATACAGTGACAATATAGGAAATAATCAATAGTATTCAGTGAGAGACAAAATAAGAAATAATGTATATATATACACAAACACATTTACTGAGGTTTAATACATTTTCTGCTACTAACCTCTCCTTTTCAGCAAAGTCATTTTGTAACTTTTGTTCTTTCTCAAGAGCTAGATTTTCCGCTTGGTTCTTCAGGGTCTGTTCATATTCCCGGATTTTCTCTTTAAGTGCTTTTATTGTAACCTCTGTAGAAAAACAATTGGGAGAAAATGTGTTTACATAGCTTCATGTGGTTATATAATACAAGGCTTTCTTTACCCTGTAGGATCACTGTGTTTTAAACTCCAGCTCTTCAACTCTGACACAAAATCAATAGATATGAGTCCCTTTGGAGACCTTTTACTCCCTAAATGTTAAATTGAACTTTAAACGTTTCAGTTGAGAAGGATCAATGGATTTTGCTGGGAAACAGAGCCAGGGTTTCTGCAACATGACTGAAAAGAAAAATCAATCGTAAAACATAATATCACCTTATTGAACAGTTTCAAATTATCTCTCTGTTGAGCTGGGATTAATAAAGTCTCAGTGTGAGTTAAAGTATGAATTTACATGTAGAACAGTTTATTTATTTTGTTGCAGATTACAAAATCAAAAGCTAATTTCCCATAAGAAAATGTGGCATTTGCAGCTTCTGCTTTAAATATCTGTACTTTTTGCTTTGGCATCCATATAAAAAAACAGCTAAGAATACAAGTGGCTGAAGCACTAAACCCACACAGTAATATTTACAGTATGATTATGAATTAATTTCTGGGCCTGCTTTAGAAGTGGCTTTACCAGCATTCTACTCAGCTAAAGCTGTTGGCCTCACCAATATTCCTACAACTGCTTCTTTGTTGCCCCACCATGTGTAATGCCCAGGGCAGTCACTCCTATCTAAATGCACTTTGACAGCTCTGCATGCCATTAGAGGACTTTAAAGGAGAATCAAAGCTACCAAAGCAGTTTATTGCCAATATATTAGCCACTATAGTCCAAGCTATAAGAATATTATTTATTATGCAGAATGCTTTACCATAACTGAGCAAACAGCACTAGAAGCTTTGTTTCTTTAGTATAGCAGCTTCCATATTAGCTTGGTGTGACATCACTTCCTGCCTGAGTCTCCCCCTGCTCACTCATAGCTCTGGCTCAGATAACAGCAGGGCGGGGAGGAGGGAGGGGGGAAAAGGGAGGGAGAGATAGAGAGAGGAGCAAACTGAGCATGCTCAAGCCCTAGCCCCGGAGGTTTAAGCTGAAACAGGAAGTCTGATACAGAAGCCCATGTGTACACAATAGAAGGAAAGAAATGCTGCGTTTCTTTTGACAGAGGACTCAGAGCAGCATTACTTTGAGGGTTTACTGGTGTATTTATATAGACCTTTTTGTTAAAGCTTACTTAATTTTAGCCTTTCCTTCTCCTTTAAAGTATATGAAATGTGTTTCTAGCTCTGCTGTCTGTAGTGAAAAGAATATTACGTGTATTTTCTGGCTTTGAGCACTTAGCAAAACAAAAAGGCTTTTCCACAACCGACATATATCACAAATATTAATTACTAATTTACTACCAATTTACCTACCACAAATAATTGTCATCAACCCTTACACATACTTTCTTTAAAGCAGAACAAGACTGTCAACCACTCTACTGAACATATTAAAGGAAAACTATACCCTTCAAACAATGTAGGTCTCTATAAAAATATATTGCATAAAACAGCTCATATGTAAAACCCTGCTTCATGTAAATAAACCATTTTCATAATATTATATTTTTTAACAGCATGTGCCATTGGGTAATCATAAATAGAAAACTGCCATTAACAGACAGAATTATGTATTTTGCTTCCACACTTTTTCCTGTTACAGTTAGAGTTGTAGTATTTCTGGTCAGCTGATCTCTGAGGCAGCACACAGACCATTATGAAATGGTGGTTCAAGGCAAGAGATGAAAAAATACAATATTTACTTAAATATATTTTCCAGTTTGATAAGATTCTTTAATATGCCACTTAATTTGATATATATATAATAAATCTGTTGCTCAAGTATTCATTTTGAGGGTATAGTTTTCCTTTAAGGAGTATTTGGCCTTGGCTACAGTATAATAGATGTAAGTAGTTTAGAGATGTCGATTGTAGACTTATCAATTCATATTAACTAAAGGTGGCCATACACGGGCCGATAAAAGGTGCGACAGACAGAGTCGGCAGCTTATTGGCCCGTGTCTGGGCCCCTCCAATGGGCTTCCCCGATCGTTATCTGGCTGAAAGTCGCCAGATGTCGATCGGACGGGACTAAAAATTCCGTCGGATCATGGCCGCATCTGTTCATTGATGCGGTCCCACAATCTGACCGGCCGTTAGCCGTCGTTAGGATCCTCAGCCCGATATTGCCCACCTCAAGGTGGGCATATCGGGGAGAGATCCGCTCATTTGGCGACATTGCCAAACGAGCGGATCTCTCCGTGTTCCCATGGGGCCTCGTTCATTTAGGGTCTATAGTTCTAGTGCCAGATGGGTAGATCCCTAAACCTCCAAGCGAAACAGCAAAAGGACTGTTCCTATATATTGTTTAGATTCACATTAACAATCTACAAACACTGCAAAACTTATTGTATTTGCTTAATGCATGTAATAAGCAGTACCTACACAGGTCATTGATAACGTCATAAGATTCCTTGAGAGACAGAGATGGTAGAAAATTAATTTATAATATTTTCTGTCTTTTTTTTAACAAAGGTAGATTCTGGCAAAGGTAAATAATTTACATTGTTTGATATTATTTTGATACGCTCCTGAAACTTTTTAACTGTTCACGTATAAAAAAAAAAAAAAAGCTCTGAAAATCTGCTATACAACATTGCGTTAATATAAACTAAAAGAATTGATTAAAGTAGGGTAATAAATACTAAGAGGGATGAACAAAATCAGGATTTATCAGCCAGCTTGAAGCAAAATCCTTACATTCACATTACTTTAAATCACTCGAGAACTAGACATGACAGGTCTTTACAGTCCCTGCATGTTATAATGCATTCCAAGTATGTTTTCCCATCTTTTACATAATAATTTTGCTTAATTTCCTTATAAACTCCTGTTTTCCCCTTTAAGCATGAGTTTTCCTGAATTTAAAGTGTTTTTTGTAGTTCACATAATTTTAACAGAAAACCCTGATTTTACATGTCCCCCAGAAAACATAAAACATGGTTTTGACTGTAGCACCACCTTGTTATGCAGTACTTTACATTAATACTGTTTATCATTCACATCTGGCATTTATTAGAGAAGAGGCGTCTTTCAGTCAAGATTCCCTTCCTGTATTTTTTTTTATTTTTATTTAAATTTTTATTCATTTTCTATGACAGAGAGAAAAAAAAAAGAAAAGGTGAAAGAAAAGGATTACAAGGAGGAAGTGACACTTAAAGATTCTGGTTTCTTGTAAAAGATGATTACAGTAACAAGAACACTAGGAGAGAACCGTTGGTGGAAAGTCCTCAGAACATCATGACCGGTCACTTAACTATACATTTCAGCTCTAAACGTTTAAACAAGGAAGCAAGAAGTGGAAACAAAAGTATCAAAAGAGAAGAGAAAGTTGATCAATTCCTATATTCATTTTCTTTCCCCTGCCCAGCACCCCGTACAAGAATGGCTTCCAGACGAGCAAGCTGTTCATTCTCCAAGCAAGAGGCCCTTTCTTCCAAATACACAGTGAGATACAGAAGAAAAAACTCTGCCATTGGCTGTCAATCGAAACTAAAAATGTTTGCTTGCTTGAATGTTCCCAGTGATTATTTAAGCTTCTGTATAAACAAGAATTTAATCACTGTGAGCTTTGAGCACTATAAACATTTTGATGAGATCACGCTTGTTATTGGATTTATCAGGTTTTCTTCCAGATGTTGGCAGCCGTTCAAATCTCTTTGGTGCCTCTCTCATTTACTGGTGTGTGGCAGCCACTGCAGCAAGAGCGGAGACAGGCTGCCTTACATTGTTATCTCAGGTGTGGTACTTATTGTCTCTGTGGTTTCACTGGTGCAATTAGCCAAAATAATATCATTAAGGAGGACTATAGGATAAATGTTTTTTTGTCTACCATCAAGGATGCCGGATTTTCCATCACATAACCTTTAAATGAGAATGTAGGGTGAAGTGGCACTATATTGTCATGTTCAGCTTTAAATTTTTAGTATGATGTAGAGAACGCTATTCTGAGACAGCGTGCGTGCTATTGGCCTTAATTTTTTATTATTTGTGGTTTTTGAATTAGTTAGCTTTATATTCAGTTGCTTTGCAGTTTAGAATTTCGGCAACGATCTAGTTGCTAGAGTCCAATTTAACTTAACAATGAATAGAGAAGGGCCTACATAGAAGGATAACTAAGAAAACGTAATAATAAATGTATAGCTTCACAGAGCAATAGTTTGTAGCTGCTGGGGTCAGTGACCCTCCCCCCTTTTGAGAAGACAACCCAAAAGTTACTAATAATAGGCCGTTCTATAGCATACTAAAAGCTAACCTGAAACCGAAACATCTTATTACATTCTCACATTTTGTTTATCTAGTGAAAATATTACTGAAATGTAATTATCCTTCTTTTGCCACAGAATCTGTGATGGTTGTAAGTGCTGTGGTTGCAGTTTTGACCATACCTATACATATTCACACACACATTAAATATTTATATATACGCACACAAATTAAAAAGGCATATTGACATGTTCCAGTTGATACAGAACCTGCTGCTTATGAGATATTTTATATATATATATATATCATAAAGCAGCAGGTTCTATCTGAACTGGAATGTGTCAATATCTCTTCAGAATCTGTAACTTTATCTCTTACTAAACAATACTTTAAAACAAAACTCATAGAAAATAAAAGATATGTCAAAGCAGTGTTCAGCTGCTTTAAGTATGAACTCAGTCTGCTTTGATACAGGTGTCAAAGCATAGACTCTTTGATTTGAATTTGTTTGATACTGAATAAATCTGCTCTTATGTCACATTTACCTTGATTTTTTACTTCAGCGAACTCTTTGTTATATTCATCTAATGTTTCTCGGAGCTTCTGATTCTCTGTCTCTATATCATGCATACGTTGAACTTTCAGCTGGAGTTGCTGTCCCAGATCCAAAGCAGGTACTGGATCTGCAAATAAAGATAATAATATAGCTCAGTAAAGCGCAGACACACTAGGATATTAGTCCTGAAATATGCAAATGCAGGTTAAAATAAATCCAAATGTGCCGACTTACTCTGCAATGTTTGAAAAGTTGTGCATTTAACTAAATGTGTGAAATCAGCACTTTTAGGACATCATGGAAGGCAAAATACTAAAATAGTGTTACATATTTTGAGTTGATTAAGTTTTGTGCCAACTTTTAGAACTGCATACCAGCTGGTTCCACCAACATACGTGAAGACTTATGGCAAATATAACTTTAAATATATAATCACATGAATTACAAACTTTGTAGCAGTAAAAATTAGAGGGAGTTTGCATTTTTAATTTAAATTTTGAGATGACAAATATGATATTCTCTTCACTGTAGCAAAGTCGCTGTGTTCCAGGGATGACTGTAAAGTGCAAGGGTATTTAGGGCATTGTGTAGATAGGGGCTACTGTTAAAGGGCGCCTGTTATGCAAAAATATGTTCCCCAACCAAAGGTGCTAATAGAGCCTGCACTCCGGTTGGGGGTAACAGTAATTTTTTGTTTTGTTTTTTAAATTGCCCCCCTCCAGTGCTAGGACACCCACACAGGGAGGGAGCTCCTATTCAAGCAGCCATGCTGGGGCACACGCATGTACATAATGAGCAAAAGCCTCAACTTGCTCATTATGCAGATGTGCGTGAATTCAGAAGCTCATTATATGCTCTCTGCACAACATGGCCACACCAGAAGCTTCCTCCTAGTGTGAGTGTCCTAGCACTGGCGGGGGGCAATTTTTAAAAAACGACTGTTATCCTCAGCCGGAGTGTGGGCTCTACTTGCTCGCACCTTTGGTTGGGGAAAATATTTCCGCCCAACAGGTGCCCTTTAAGCTATGGACACATGAAGCTGTAGACTCTTTGCTTTCAGCCTGTGTATTTTTGCAGGCTGAGAGAAACAGATCCATTTTGTGGCTCTGCTCCATTCATCTATGCAGATTCCGCTTGCTTGTAGTCACACACAGCGGAGAGGAAGTTGGCCCAAATAAGCTTCCTTTCAAATGTTTAGCCTGACTTAAGGTTCTGCTCCACTGCATGTGTGCACACAGGTGGTTCTGATTAAGAATTGAGGTGGCGTACGGAGCAGATCCGCTTCTCTCAACCTGCAAAAATACACAGGCTGAGAGCAGCAGAGCCTACAGCTTTGTGCGCTCATAGCCTAAAGTGCAAGGGTATTTAGAACATTGTGTAGATGTATTTGTTTTTGCAGACTGAGGCAATAGCAACTTTACTGTCAGTTGGTATGTGACACTATAAGCAAACAGGGTTCTGCTCATGAAGGAAAATGAAACATCACGGACTGATTACATTTCCCCTCGGACCTGGATTTGTGGGAAGGCCTCAAAAACTTGAGCCTAGGGCAGCACTGGGGACAGGGCACGCATGGAGAAATGAGTGTTGTTTACAAGTAAAGTCTCCAGTGGTCAGACACCTGAATGCCTGCCCATGTGGGTGACAGGGTAGTCAGACCTAGGGGCATCTGTTTTATAAACCTTGCCTCTGCAGCAGTCTCATGATAAATCAGCCTTGCCTCATATTCCACAAATAATGACTTTTTATCAAAAACTTAGGTTTTCAAATGAATTTGTTCAATTTTCTAACCTCTCATATAAGCTATGTTAAGCTGGCCATAGACGCAAAGATAAAATCTTACTAATCTTCGTTTCATATGATTTTTGGACAGTGTGTGGAGTGTCCCGACATTTTCCGCTTGTTTAGTCGATCGGACATGTTAGTCGATTTATATTGACGACAATATATCTGCATGTATTGATGACATCAATGAGTGAATGTCGCTATAAGTCGGACATAACTTTCATACAATTGTTGTCTTTGAATTAATGGCCAGAACATAGTCTGATTTATTCTTTGCACTACTTTATTGAATCCGAATAGATAGAGGTAGGTGAAAATATAGATGTCCCTCTGTAACATATTAAATAAAGATAAACCGTAAAGTTCCTGGTGCTAACTGAAGCTACTGCTGAGAAATCAACTAAATATTACATTGTGATATTGAAAATTCATATACATGTATCTGGATTTCTGAAGGAAAGGGGTTAACAAACTGCTTCATTTTAAAATTACATTTAAAAACCTGTATAAAAAAAATAGGAAGCAACTAAAAAGAGTCACGTGAAGTTATTTTCACCCTTTATCTTCCATGAGCTGCTCACCAATTTCCTTTTTTTAGCTGAACAGGCCACCATGGCATTGAATTCCAATATTAAATTAGCGGCTCAGCTGAATTCTTTGGGAAACACATGATAGCAGGGTGCTTGAGAAGAGCAGACTTTCAGAAGTCTATTGAATACATGTCTAATGAGGGCGCCAGGTTTAATAGTAAAAAGGCAGCAAAGATTTAGTCTCATGCCGAGGAATGCTAAACATCAAACTAAATGGATCAACAACAGTGTACATTAGCTAGCTCATTTAACTTCAAAACAACAGTCACTCATTTCTGGACCACCCTCAGTCTGAAAGAACATACTGTATATCCGTTAACACATTAGGCATGGACACATGGTTTTTCTCAGCAATCCAACCAGAGCTGGAGAGCTGATAGAACTAGGATGTTATTGGGCTCTACTTGATCAGACTCGTTTTACGGAAAAGCGTTCCAGCTACCACAACCCTGTATTGAATAGGTTAAACAAAGAGTTATTGTATTTCATTCACATATAATTTGGACTGGACCCAGCTCTCACAAACAGACAGTATCTCATATTAGAAAGGAGACAGACAGTCGAGCCATCTAAATACTAGTTAGGAGATCAGTAAAAGCCTGGATGCTGTGGTAATTATTTGGTAATGACAGTAGTTATTATATCCGGAAGTGAGAGGATTCATGATAAAACGAGGAACTCCCATCAAAAGAACAAAAGAAAAAGAGACAAAATGACCCTTTCACAATGGCAATAATTAAGCGAAGACATCAGACTAATATCTGAGATTCTCACACAAGCAAGTGCTTGTGTTACATCAGAACTAAAAACTTTCACTGAATGAACCTGGTATCTAAGGACACAAGTTAATGCATCTTATATACAAAGATCCAAATCTTATCTTCTATATTCTGCACTGACTGAATCCAATGGAACCCTTGCCTGGTACCATTTCCAAAGATGGAGCAAAACCTGCTTAATACAAGTGTTGCACACCCATATGTCTATGGCTAAAAACAGCAGTTGCCTATGTTAAGCTTCATGGCTCTCAATCAGAAGAGAAAAAGCCAACTGGCTTTTTTGCTGGCAGTCAGGTCATTGGCTTTTGGGCATTTTTGGGTTCAGGTTCCTTCCTAATCTACAACAAACTGGTTGTGAGAGCTCTTAGATGCTAAAAAGCTGTTTTTCTAATTATTCATAAGAGCGTTACTTACTTAAAATGGCATAAAGAAATTAAGAACATTATTTGTAGTCTTTCTTGTCTTACAAAAAAACAATTGCTGTAATATAGCAGCAAACAATTAAAACAATCTGTACCAGCACGTATACATTCCTTTAAAGGAGAATTAAACCCTAAACATGAGTATGGATAAAAATGTCATGTTTTAAATTCTGAACTTATTGCACCGGCCTAAAGTTTCAGCTTGTCAATAGCTGCAATGATCCAGGACTTCAACTTGTCACAGGGGGTTGCCATCTTGGAAAGTGTCTGTGACACTCACATGCTTAGTGGGCTCTGAGCAGCTGTTGAGAAGCTAAGCTTAGTGGTTGTCGCTAATTATCAAGCAGAAAATTAGGTTTGTCTGTAATATAAGCTGATGCTACAGGGCTGATTATTAGTTAGTTCACTGGTTTCTGCCATGTAGTAATTATCTCTATTAATTACCAATCAGCCTTATATTGTGACATTTCTATTCTATGTGTACTGTATATTGTGAGTGGGTCCCTAAGCTCAATAAGTGACAGCAGCACAGAGCATGTGCAGTGAATCAGCAGAAAAGAAGATGGGGAGCTACTAGGGCATCTTTGGAGACATATATCTTTACTGTTAAAGGGCTGTGGTTGCCTTGAGCTGGTACAGAAGCACAAAACATAATGTATAACACTTCTAGCTACTTCTTTAGTTAGGCTATGGTTCTCCTTTAAATGCATATATACTAAATATTACCTTTAAAAGAAGCATTGTTATTTACTTATACTATAGTCCATGTTCATTTATCTAGATATGCCTTGCAACTAAATAACTTGATCCCTTGTGAGGCAGAATTTGCAAATATATATAGCTTTCTGGAGGAACTGGAGAATATTTTGACCTTACACACAGAGATGACCAAATGATCAAATAACCAGACAAAACTGGTCTCTGAATAGCCAGCTCAGGGAAAATGAAGTAAGTCATGGGACAGAGAGGTTTATAAACCTGTTTTGTTTAGAGTGGGAGCTAAATTATTTATGGTATGATTCAGCTTTTGAAAACAAAGTTTGTTTTATAAATAATTATACATCATTCTTTAATAACCATTCTCTGATGCAGGAGAAAATCTTACTATATTCAATCCTTGAATATAGTAACTACCCTGAATAGCATGGTGACCCATTTTCAGGTCCCCAACCCATAGGTGAAAACCTTTGTTCTAAATGTTCTTTCAGTGCTATTAATTCCAGGAACATTAAGGTTTGGTTTTCTTTCAAGTCTGTTATTACTCTGCTATTAATGCTGTTATGTGAAACAAATACAGACAGTAAGTATGCGCTCCAGGGCACAAAACTGGTGTCAGACTTGGACTTGAATGATGTCACTAAGCTGGAAACAGCCATCGTATAAGGCTTATAAATGGGGCCCTTTAAAGGGGGTTTTCACCTTTAACTTTAAGTATGATGTATGAGAGTGATATTTTGAGACTATTTGCAATTGGTTTTTATTTTTTATTTGTGGTTATTTTGAGTTATTTAGCAGCTCTCCAATTTGCAATTTCAGCAATCTGGGTGCTAAGACCCAAATTACCCTAGCAACCATGAATTAATCTGAATAAGAGACTGGGATATGAATAGCACAATGCCTGAATAGAAAGAAGAGCAATAAACTTAGCAATAACAATACATTTGTAGCCTTACAGAGCATTTGTTTTTGGGTCAGCTGTCCCCAATTTGAAAGCTCGAAAGAGTCATAAGGAAAAGGCAAATAATTCAACTATAAATAATGAAGGCCAATTGAAAAGTTGCTTAGAATCAGCCAATCTATAACTAAATAGCTGAACCACCCCTATAAATTGCTTTTGGAAGACATGCACTGATACTATTTCCAGGTAGGAAAGATTCCTGCAGTTCCAGCTATATGAGAACATAAAAAGTTAAGAAGCAATAACAATAAATTTGTAACCTTATAAAGCTGATTGAAAAATTGCTTAGAATTAGTCAATCTATAACTATAGAGCCGAACCACCCCTATATATTGCTTTTGGAAGACACATATTTATACTATATCCAGGTCGGAAAAATTCCTGTAGTTCCATCGATGAGAACATAAAAAGATAGGAAGTTTTGTGAATCATCGGCTGACTAGAACTGCAGGCTGAACATCCGTAGAACACTTACACTATGTTTATACTGAGGAGTTTATTGCAAAAACATATGTTGCAAGATTTGCCTTGGTACATCACTAGGTCTGCATATGTATATGCCTATATGAGATGCAAGTTATTTTGGGATGTTGAACTTGATGGACTCGCCTTTTCTCAACCCAAATATTCAGTATAATTATGTAAGATAAGGTAAAGCATTTATTACATGAAAGGAACGGATGCTTTCAAGGAGGCTAGCAATAAAGAAAAACTGCCTGCAGTTGTACTTCTATCCAAGGACAAGGGGAATGCAAGAAAAGGTCTCTCATAACTGAGCAAGAAGCGATGTAATATTAGTGTCCCTTTAATATCCAACTGTGCTAGCCACAAGCTAATCTAGATTTACTCTGCCATTCACACAAAGAACAGTAGAAGTTAATCCTGCCTTTTTGCTGCTTTAGAATGGAGATGAATGAACCCCTTGTGTGTTTGGTTCATGCTATGGCACCGCATTCCTGCATACGTTACTTTTTTGCCAGGGCACTTAGGGCTAATATAATCATAAGATTACATAATTAAACCAGCTGTCTCATTATAGAAAATCAACTGGAATCCAGAGCCTAATTAGTCATACAGCAATTAGCATGCTGATGAGCAACTGATGAAAAGCTGCCTGGGTTTCCAGTGTGTCAAGACCACCCAGTTATTTAGTGGGCAGAAATAAGCAAATGGTAATAGAAAAATGGATGCCTGGACAAACGGGAGTCTGATTCAGACTCGGCTATGATTCCTGGTTTATTACCTCAAGCCCCACACTGAAAGGCGATCTTCTGAATCAAGCTCTCCGCTTCCTGCGTCAGTCGACAACAGAGCAACCTGATCTAATTTTACAATGAAAACAAGGGCACACAAAGAGGTCAGTCACATGTGCTGTGGGTTCTGTGCAAAGCTAAACACGGCCAATGCACGAGAGGCTGCTCCCTGGCAAATTATCGGGAAGCTTATCAGGAAACAGAAGAACCAAGCAAAGAGGTCTCCTGAGAAAAAAAAAACAAACCTTAAAAATAAAGAGAGGAAATATGCAGGGCATTTATTTAGTGAATAACAGCCCAACACAAGCTACTGCTCTGTCCTGAGAGCCTCTCTGAAAATGAAGAACGCAAGGGGCCAACTTCCTTTTCAATACACAAACACTGGGGACTGACTTCAAGAAGCCTGAGCAATCTAAATAAAACAAAAATAAGCCAGGAATCACACACAAAGCACCATTGACAGGCAAAAAGGAACACTCATAATACATAGGTTATTCTGCTATTTTTTATTATTTGTGTGTGAAGCAGACACGCTGTCCCTGCAGCAACTCAGCAGACTAATTGTTATGATAGGCTTAACTCTTGCTTTCATTAACTGTAGGCTTCTAGTAAATCAGTTCTAGGAACACTTAGTAACTAACCACTTTTATAGTATTCCAGGTTAGTAGAACCAAAGTTTATTAGAGGCACAAGCAATGAAATTTGGCCAACCATTGAGCGTTAGGGATGGGTACGGGTGAGACTGGGGAAGTATACTTCTCCACTGCTCCTGAAGATTCCCCGTTTTGAACGGTGCCCATAAAAGTAGTGTACAAAGCAAGAATACATGGGTATGGGTTGGGCATGAATTGTACAATGGCAGTATTTTGTGGGTTAGGATCAGATGCGACTTGAGTTTTTCCTGACCTGCACATCACTACTCTGCTAGTAAAGTCTACTGTCAGGAAGAATCATTTCGCATTTCACCTTTGTGAATATTATATATATATATATATATATAATACCCAGTGATGCTGGCATTCTCGACAAATAGTTCATGTGCCTGGGTGCAGAATCCACAAATTCATCCATTCCAATTCCAAAGAGATCTGCACTTCGGGTAGGCCGAAACATCAGCCTATAGCTTCACAATAAAAACATGTTTTAAACCTAAAAAGCCCAGGAGTGCGGATCTCTTTGGAATTGGTATATATAAAGTACCCCTTATAGTAAAATTACCGAAAAGTTCCATGGAATTCCAAGGTGGCTTCTAATATACTAATATTTTCCAACAAGGGGTACTTTATTATAATACACAAGTTTTAGTGAGTCATGCGACAAATATGACATCACTACTCACCGTTTATAACGGATGACATCACCAGTCACTGTTTATAAGGATATAATACACAAAAGCCACGAATATCCTGTAAATTATATCCTTATAAACGGTGAGTTCTGATGTCATTTCTGTCACGACTCACTGAAATTTGTGTATTATAATAAATAAAGTACCCCCAGTTGTAAAATATGAGGATATTAGAAGTTACCTCGGAGTTCCATGACCTGTATAAAACCACTCGGCCTTCGGCCTCGTGTTTTTATATGGTCATGAAACTCCTCTGTAACTTATAATATCCTTATATTTTACAAGAGGGGGTACTTTATTCACTATATCATTAACAAGATATTCATGGCTTTTGTGTAAATGAAGACACTAAATAAACCCAATAGGCTGTGTTTGTTTCCAATAAGGATTGATTATATCTTAGTTTGGATCAAGTTCAAGCTACTGTTTTATTATTACAGAGAAAAAGGAAATCATTTTTGGATAAAATGGAGTCTACGGGAGATGGTCTTTCCGTAATTCAGAGCTTTCTGGATAACAGGTTTCCGGATAATGGATCCTATACCTGTATATGGATGCACCTGAAATGTTCCATACAGGATATACACCAAAGGGAACTTTGGAGTTATTTTACATGCCAGATCTTTGTAAATGTACCACTGCCATTACAGAGGTGAATATAATATCTAAAATCATTTGGAACTACATCCCTTCTGCTCTATAAATGTATGCATCTATAATGACTAAAAAAACATGGAAAAAGCATTGGTCATTTGTCTGTATGTTTGCTTTCAGCAGTTCTGCAGCACTTGCATACAATTAATATCTGTCTAAGTGTGCTCCAAACTACCTTGTACTAGATGATCTTTTAAGCATTTGCAGTTTCCTAAAATAAGTAGCATTTATAAAAGAGTGGAAAAAATAAGAAGAAAATACACAAAAACAATTATTTTAATAACCACTCTGGAAAAGGGTTTTGCTTGAGAAACCACCACTTTAACCTGCTGAATTCTATTCTTACACTCTTCAACACATGCCTTAACATTGCGTAAGTGATGAATTGGAAAACTAAATGAATGAGATTCACCATGCAAAGGCAAATCCTCTCTCAGTTTGGCTTCTATGTACTACATCACTGTCAACAGGAAAGGCAACCAAATCCATTTATAACCACTCACAGCCCATAAGAGGTAGTTTCCATCATTTAGCTGTCTGCTTTATATTACTATGCATACTATGTGGAAAAGGGACACTCACTGCCGTGGAAAAATGATACTAACACATTTTACATTTGTGAGGTTTTCAGTGAAAAATATGTAGCTGTTTGAGCACCTTATTAAATATGTAGCTGAAAATAAAAGTGGGGTTTAAAGGGGGTGGAGGACACAGAAGATACTAAGTCAGCAAGCTTATAAAATATTTTATATAAACTCTTTCAAATTAAGACTTGTTTAACATGGGCAATCTCTGTTAAGAGCCTCACATAGTTTAGCTTTTTGAGGAGAACACACACACACCTTCCAGCGTTTCCTATTCAAACAAGACAACCTGAGTCAGATTTTGCTGCCCACATGTTGGGACACATTGGGCTGCTTTGACCACTAACCCAAGGGTCAGCAATCAGATCATACAGAGGGGCCTACAATTCAGTCACATAAGGATTGCATCAACATGCCAATGCAACTCTTGCTGGATGGGAAAATCAAACCTGCCATATTGATGTAGCTGATTTTCGGAAAGAAGATATTCAGGGCAGGTCTGTTGGTAGGCCCAGAGCCAGGCCAAGCTGGTTGGGTGCCCTAGGCAAGCCGGCTTGCCACACTCCTATGTGCTTATTCGCTCAGCGTTGTCTTGCGCATGCATGTTCTACAATGTGGGGAGGGCCCGGACTAGGGGTAAGAGAATGGAAGGGGTACGTGCCCAGTGTATTTTTTTTTTTTAGGTCATTTTGACTGGTCATGTGACTTCAGAAACAGCCAGCACTTTAGGATGGAACTACTTTCTGGCAGGCTATTGTTTCTCCTACTCAATGTAACTGAAGGTGTCACAGTGGGACCTGGATTTTACTATTGAGTGCTGTTCTTAGATCTACAAGGCAGCTGTTATCTTGTGTTAGGGAGCTGATATCTGGTTAACTTCCCATTGTTGTGTTGTTAGCAGGGTCGGACTGGTGGGTTTGGGGCCCACTGGGGCTGCTGCCGCAGGACCCCCCCTCCACTCTGGCGCGACACGTTTGTGCGCAAACAATGGATCATTGCAGGGAACCCGGTTACCATGGAACTCACTGGGAGTTTCTAATAAACTGGGAAGGCTTGGCCTGCTCTGTGCAATAGTGTCTGCTCCCGGCCCAGTGCCTCTCTGCTTTCCTCTTCCCCTGCCTTTTCCACTCGCTCTCTGCTACTTTTTAATCACACACGTATGCGCAAGATTATCAGCGTCGCCGCAATTAAGAAGCAGATATGGGCTGGCAGGGCCCACCGGGTTTTTTCCCGGTGTCCCGCCGGCCCAGTCCGACCCTGGTTGTTAGACTGCTGGGGGGGGAGAGAAGGGAGGAGGGGTGATATTACTCTAACTTGCAGTACAGCAGTAAAGAGTGACTAACGTTTATCAAAGCACAAGTCACATGACTGGGGGCAGCGGGGAAACTGACAATATGTCTAGCCCCAGGTCAGATTTCAAAATTAAATTTAAAAAAAAAATCTGTTTGCTCTTTTGAGAAACGGATTTCAGTGCACAATTTTGCTGGAGCAGCACTATTAACTGATGTGTTTTGAAGAAAACATTTTTTCCCATGACAGTATCCCTTTAACCTTCCTTCCTAAAAGCAACAAAACCTTACATAGGGGAAATCAGGAATGTACTAAAGAAAAACCAAAGTGCTAACAGGTTTGATAAAGTTGATATAATATCCAGCAGGTTTACTTTTTCCCTCTATTACATTTCTCATGTAGTTTGTAAACTTTCTTTGATGTTACTGAAAGTTTTTAAAACATACCGGCACAGTCATATGACATATGTATTTTGAGGTGTGCAGTCACAATAACATGCCAACTAATGATGTGCGGGCTGACCAGAGACCGGTGGGTTCAGCCCGACCTCTGCACTTCATTTGCGGGTTCTGGTTGAGGCTCGGGTCGATAAAAACTCAACCCGCACATCCCTAATGCCAACCATCAATGGGCCTGGAATAAACATTATAATGAAATTAAACATGAATCATATTATGATAGTACTCATTATAGCCACGGGAGACTGGGTTTATATTTAGATTGAGACAATGCAAAATAAAGCTGGTCTCATTGTTAGGAACTGTAAATGCCACACCTGGTGAATAATGATAATTAGAATAAAACTGGGTTATGGATGAGAAACTTCCCACTCTCACAAATGAGATTCCCAAAGGATCCAGTGAATAAACAGACATAGATATTGTTGTGGGTATAGTTTGGTTTGTCTGGCTTTTATGAGGCTACGTTACAGTAAGTACATGTAAATGTCTTCTCTTCAGAGCATTATTTATGTATAAAACATTGTTGTGCTATTCTAATGTTAAAGTCAAACATATAGTTTACTGGGCTATGGCACACTGGTATACTTTCAGATCTGATGGAAAGCATCTGAAACTTCTTCCTCCTATTCACTTAAACGGGAAACAAGTCATAGCACTGGTATGGGGCTTTTTTCTGCCACCAGAGCAGTGTTTGGTTAACTTTTTCATTTCATTTCAGTTACTTTTCAGTTGGCCTTCATTTTTTCTTTTTTTATATTTTTTGAATTATTTGCCTTCTTCTGATCACTGACCCCATCTAAAAAACAAATGCTCTGTAAGGCTACAAATGTATTGTTATTGCTACTTTTATAACTCATTTTTTATTCCGGCCCCTCATGTTCATATTCCAGTCTCTTATTCAAATCAATGCATGGTTTCTAGGATAATTTGGAATCTAGCAACCAGACTGCTGAAACTGCAAATGAAAAGCTAAATAACTCAAAAGCCAATAATAATAAAAAATAAAAACCAATTGCAAATTGTCTCAGAACATCACTCTCAATACCATACTGAAAGTTAGATTAAAGGTGAACAACTCCTTTAAATGATCAGCAACATCAAAAAAATGTTATATGTATACATTTTAAAAAAAAACACCAAGACAAATTACACTTTAAAACCGCAAAGTCTTTTTAAGAATTAACTTACTGAAACCCCGCTTGCACTCCTCTTCAGAAAGCGATCCATCGTGCAGCACTTGATTTCTCCTCCCTGTCTTCCTTATAGGAGATAGCCAGGGAAGATAAATCGAGCGCCGCACAATGGATCGTCGCCATGTTGCCTTTTCTGAAGAGAAGTGGAAGCGGAGTTTCTGTAACATTTAATTTGTCTTGGTGTTTTTTTTAATGTATACTTACAATTTTTTTTTTGATGTTACTGGTCCTTTAAGAAGACTAACTTTCACAATACAATTTAAAGTCAAAGAGGGCATATAAACAAACATTACATTTGGTACAAACGTAAGTTGTCCTTGTTATTTTTTTCAGATATTTATGCCTATGTCACTTGTTACTGCTGTATGTTTAAGGAAAACCATGATGGTCACAGAAAAGCATGTGAATTGTTCTTACAAACACTAGTTAAATGAAGTGTGTAATAATGCAAACAAGGCATGCACTAAATCCATTTTAAATACCACATCCATAAAATAAAAATAAATTGAATTGTCTGAAAAAATTTCAGCTGTCTAGTTCTTGAATGCTATATGATTTGATTAGTGCTTAAATTCTACAGAGGAATCTAGATTCACTACAACTATAATTCCTATAGATACATAGGGGTAATAAATAGTTGCTCCAATGTAATATTTAGTCAAAGTATCTACCTGTTGTTGCATTGTGAATCTATTTTAATATACGTATAGCCTTTCACTTTTCTTGTTACCATTTATATGTTAGGGCAAGGGCATACAGGGAGATTTCAGAAACTTTGGTATCTCCAACTTTTAGTAGCCCAGGAGGTGGAAGCAAAATGCCAAAAAAACACTCCCACCTCTACCCAAACACTTGACAATTGATTCCACCTGTGTGGCATTGTCCTTAGAGTGGAATAATTAAGAGTGAGAGTATGAGATGAGTATGTCCCTGCACCCCAAAGGTCAGCAATTATATTTAACACAAATTAACACATTTTTTTTTACCTGGAACATCAATAAATCTCTTGTAAACATTCAGGAAGGCAGCCTCTGCTTCTTTGCTTCTTTTACTTAATGCATCAATCTAAATAAAACATTAGAAAACAAAACTTAATTACTTATTTCACAATATTTTTTTCAGATACATTTACATTACATGTACCCCCCAAACAGTGTAGGTCTCTATAGAAATATATTGCATAAAACAGCTCATATGTAAAACCCTAACTCATATAAATAATCCATTTTCATAATAATATACGTTTTTACTAGTTTGTGCCATTGGGTAAATAGAAAACTGGCATTTTAAAAAATAAGGGCAGCCCCTTGGGATCGTAGGATTCACAGTGCACACAAACATACCAAACAAACTATACTTGTTAGGTCACATGAGCCAAATTAAATTTGCTTCCACACTTCTTCCTGTTACTCTTAGGGCTGCATTATTTCTGGTCAGGTGATCTCTGAGGCAGCACACAGACCATTACGAAATGGTGGTTCAAGGCAAGAAATATAAAAGGGCAAGATTTACTTAAATGTATAAACCAGTTTGATACGTTTTTAATAAGCCATTTAATATGATGAAAACTATCTGTTGCTTAAATATTCATTTTGGGGGTTTAGCTTTCCTTTGAAACTGTTTGGGGCATAAATGCAAAAATAAAAAAGGATAATTAGAATACTGAGAATCTGAGCCTATGCCTTTCCCACTTGAGGAACTGTTAGGCCAGAGTCAGTACAGATCACAGAAGTTGGGTTTCTGCCTGCTTTACGCTATGGGAGTGCAGAGCAGCCACTTGTTAGTGCTTTTGTGGGCTGCCGTATCTCTGAATACAGGGAGGTTCTATGGTTACACACTAACCATAGTGTGTTTGTGATTTGTGTGAATGTTATAGGTAACAACCGTTTACTGCGACAGTGACTTGTGTGAATTATGATAGGCGTAACATTAGTGTAGAATAAAGCAAAATAAATAATAATAGTGATACAACGAGGTCCATTTCATTTAATAAATGTAGGGAATTCCTCGAGATTGATTTGGACCAGCAAACATTTGCACCAAATTTACCAAAATGCAGAAGTGGTTCATCATGTGTACATTCACAGGCTGACCAAGAACTGGCTCATTGCAATTTGGCTATACATGTTGGTAGGTGGATATTCATCTCATCAGCTTGAAGAGCAACTGGACATATATACTAAACTTGGCATGTGTGGGCACCTTTACATTTATACAAGTTAGTTAAAATGCAGGTACATAGGTGTAAAAACAACCGGAGCATAACTTGAGATGAAAAAAAACACATGTATAGTCAAAGCACACTGCTAATGAAGAGAACTCAGTGACCAAGATTCAAAATAGAATGTATTCTGGATAAGAAGGCTTATATGTACTGTGATCCTATTCAGCTGAAGCCAAAGTTCTGGTTTTACTTTTTCTCGGAGTCCAAAAAGTAGTGCATTGTTTCTTATAAGTAAATATGAAGTCAATTGGGCACAATAGCCTATTGATAATTAAAGGCGAACTAAGAGGAAGATGTAAATGTAATATTAGCTTCAGCATACTGAAATAAGAAACTTTCTAAATACAATCAATGAATTATTCTGCATTATTTCTGAAATAATCAAGTTTATCTTCACTATTCCTCTCTCAGCATCTGTTTGTTGTCTCATTCTGTCTTCATTCAGGAGTTGGGTGTCAGATCAATGATCCAATATATCTTATAGGGGGGCTCCTTTTGCCTAGAAGATGTATTAGAGCTCAGTCTATTAAAATGCCCAGAAATCCTGTATCTCTACATGCAGAATTTGTGCAAAAGGCAGTTCTTTTGTTGGATTTTGTTTGTACTGGAATCAGTTATTTGAGTGAGCTCTAATACATCTGCTAGGAAAGGGAGCACCCCTTTAATATAAAGGGGATCAGTCATCTGACACCCAACTGCTGCATGAAGACAGAATAAAGAGAAAGCTGCTGAAAGAGAAATAGTGAATATAAACTTGATTATTTTAGAAACAATGCAGAATTTCTAAATGATTGTATTTAGAAAGTTTCTTACTTCAGTATGAGGAAGCTTTTATTACATTTTCATTTTCGCAATAGTTCCCCACAGCACACAAATTTTTTATATAGCACATTTGTATCAGTATCCAAACTCAATCTAGCTAACACACTAGACTTTCTACTCCTAAGCCTTACTGAAGAACACAGCAGTAGCCTCTGAGCCTAACTTACAACACAACAACAACAAAATCTTACGATGTTATAAAATATATTTAGCTACCCATATCTTTTAGGTTCAAAAGTCCTTTAATATAGTGGGGTCAATTTGTAACAATTTTGAACAGCTAGCACAACACTGACACTATAAAGGATTTTATCAGACATACATTTCTGTTTTGCATAGAATTCTCTAATATAAACAATTTTAAGAATGTCCTGCTTAGTCGCTAGCTAGATTTATGGATGTTTGTGGTTTCTATAGGAGGAAACAAGATGGAGAAACCTAGACCTGAGTTGGCATTTCCAGTCCCTCTGAGTGCATTCCTGATCCAGGAGACTGGTAAACGCGAGTTCAGTCTCATACTAAAAGCCCCAAACATGACACCCTGGCCTAAGTTATACCTTTACAAGCATGTATTAAATTTCAAAGAAAAACAAAGTAGAATAAATATGGTATTGAAAAGAAGAAGCATATTAAATACATAATGCACATGATCTAAAATGTCGAGTATGACAAACAACCATAGAAATGCCTCAGCAAAATCTTGCTTTTTTAATAGAAAGAAAACAATTATTTGACAAAACCATTGCTATTGTGAAAAAAAGCCATAAGGTAACAAACAATCTAGATGAAATATACAAGCATATGCCTTTCTTTCGTTACAGTATCTATTAAAAAGTACTTGCCTATTCAAGATTTTGTGGCTGCCCGGAGTCTGTGTTTTGGGAAAGTGATTCACTCTGGTCTCTTAAGATGTTTCAGTGTACTAATTACAGCATGTAGATTTATTTCAATTGGATCTTGCTTTTTAAGAGATGCAATCATACTTATACTATATAATTTTGCCTTTTAACATACCCAAGGTATACAAAATCAATGGGAGACGGTATAGGAGACATGGGGAGGTGTTCACTCAACTTGCCTCGGTATATTATTAATTTGTAGATATTTCAAGACAAAATTATCCAAAAAGTATTCCAAAGGCCTATGCAAAGAATTCTTTAAGAGGGGTTTGGGAAAAACTCAATCTTCACCCCTAAATAAACATACACCTATAAGGTTTTATTGATAGGCTAAACAGGGGATAAAAAAAAAAAAGGTTTTCAGTCTAGGGCTGCCTTTATTCTTCATTTTTCCTTCTTCTTATACTTAGATACATAGAGTAGCACATTGATTTGGTATATTGGTATATATATATATATATATATATATATATATATATATATATATATATATATATATATATATATATATATATATATGCAGGGCAACACTACATGATACTTTCATTACTTTAAAACACTTTCATTTTTGGTGTTACTGTTCCTTTAACCTTTGATTGGATCAAGTATTATTATTTATAACAGATAAACAGGAATTTATTTATAAAAATTGTAATTATTTTATTAAAATAAGAGTCTGTAAAAGATGGCCTTCCTGTAATTCGAAGCTTTCTGGAAAACGGGTTTCTGGATAATGGATCCCATACCTATACTGACTTATGCACATGAAAGAACAACCTGTTTTGGGGGAAAGTAGCAGGAAGACTCCTCTTATAAGCCTAAAAACGGTCCTGTTCCTCCCAGTACAGCCTGGCTTGAGCTGCCCATACATGCCCGGATCTGGTTGAGAAGCTTGTCTGTTTTTCTTTTTTTTAACACACGGTCTCACTGTCTAGACGTACTCTCGGGAGTGGTTTAATAGACAGGGTTGTGACCCTATCAGAAAACTGAAAATTCAATCTGCTGGGTGGGTGGGTGGAACATTGGCAGATGAGAAAATGAGAGTCACAGAGCTACCTCCTATGAACTTAGCTCTTGCTTGGCTCATTAGATGAAAAAATGGGCTATTTGGCGATGTGGGTGGCAAAATCAAAGGCTGTTCACCTAATTTTTAAATGAGCTCAACATAAATATACTACAGTTTTAATTAAGAATAATTTATATTTTTTGTTATTTCTTGCACAATACAAGAAAACAAACCATCGTCACTTCAGCCTTTTTTGGTTCAACAGAGTCACAGTTTGCAGAGGAGAAACTAGTATTACAAAGACCAGTCTACTGAAAAGTTCTCTCTAAAACAAGTCCCTACTCACACCAACAAACTGCAAAGCCAAGTCTTTGTTTAAGCAGGTGATTGGAACAAGCAGGATACTTTTGTTACACAAGCCCTGTAACATTGCAGTCATATTTAGCAACAGTGTATATAGGTATATACTGCCCTTTTAAGGTCAGCTGAAGTTTTAGTTAGCCGAGCCTCACATGTCAGTGTTTATCTTTATAAGAGAAACATCCTCGTTACTACGAAAGCACTCGCATCTATTAGGGACCTTTATTTTAGTGTTAATCTCCCTTTAAATCCAATGTAAAACTGCAGGAAGAGAAACTGTATGGAAGTGATGATATATGACTTTAAACCTAAGAAAGGTTTACATTTTGTAATCTGAAATAGAAAGCTTGAAAGTAGTCTGAAGAGAGCACACTCAATGAGATTCAATTAGTGCAGGAATCATATTTCAATCGGACCCCTTGCGATCCATCCACAGCCCTCAAAGTGAAATATTACCACTCTCATCCTAGATATACCAGCTTACATATAGACTTACACATTTGTCTGTGCAAACTTATCTTGTATAAACACATGTCTGAGAGCTATGCGCAGTTCAAATAGGCCCTGCTTACTCATCCGCTCTTCATTTAAATGCACTCAGCTTGTGTTTATGCCACGTAGCTATGATCACACTCTCTATGTTCTCTAGTAAAGTCTGGCTTCCAAAAACAGCAGGTAAAATAAAGAAGTGGAGGAGTTAAGGAACAGGCTAAAATACTGTACTGACCACAAGGGCTTTTGAAGGCAATAAAACTAAAAAGGCAAGTGAACTATTATGTCCAAGAGGTTTTACGTCAAAATCTTTCACAGCAAAGCAAAGCAAGCTTTTCAAAAATTTGTCACGATAACATGAGTAAAGGGGAAATGTTCCCTTTAATTTGTTTTTGATTGTGCACACATAAACATTAGCTATTGTGGTGGGTCAGCATATTGTGGTGGGTCAGAAAAAAAATATGTGTGCATGAACATTCACACAAAGCTTAGACAGAACATTGTAATGTTATACCTCCCAACATTTTGGAAATAGAAAGCGGGGAGAAAAAATTCTGACCACACTCATTTTTGTGGCCACACCCCCTAATTACCATTTTTTTACAATATCTGGCAGGTTATGAAAGTTTGAACTAGGGATGCACTGAATCCACTATTTTGAAATTGGATGAACCCCCGATTCCTTCGTGAAAGATTCGGCCGAACCAAATCTGAATTTGCATATTCAAATTAGGGGTACTAAGGGGAAATTTTTTTTACTTCATAGTTTTGTGACAAAAAGTCATACAATTTCCCTCCCCGGCCCGGCATATGCAAATTAGGATTCGGATTTAGTTCAGCTGGGCAGAAGGATTTGGCCAAATTCGAATCCAGCTGAAAAAGGCCGAATCCCGAACCGAATCCTGGATTCAGTGAATCCCTAGTTTGAACATATTTCTGCGTTTTTTTCAGTTATTACAGTTTTGCTAATGAAGGTGAATTGCCCTTTAAGCTGTGAGTCTAACTTCCCCAAGAGACCTGTTTATCTAAATTGTTACAATTACTTATTTGCTTATCTCAAAATTGTTATAAAAGTATCTTAGTTGCACCTGGTGGCTGTTCTGGGCTCTCTGAAAAAAGTCAATTAAGTCAGAAACTTTGTATCTTTTTCTGGCTGTGCAGTGCAGAGAAAGTCGGGACTTTTCAGTACAAACGTGGGACTGTCCCGCTGAAAATGGGACAGTTGGGAGGTATGCAATGTATGGGATTCCTTATTTGGAAAGTTTAAATTCATAGGCAGACCATTTCCCATAGAGATCATTATCAGCAAATAATTAAAATTATTAAAAATGATTTCCTTTTTCTCTATAATAATTGATAGTACAGGTATGGGACCTGTTATCCAGAATGCTCGGGTTTTCCAGATAACAGATCTTTCCGTTATTTGGATCTTCATACCTTAAGGACAGAGACACACGTGGAGATTCAGGAAAATTAGTCGCACAGCTACAAATCATCTCTTCTTTGGGCGACTAATCTCCCCGCAATGGCTTTCCGTCTAGAATCTAAATCGTGGCGGGAAGGCACTCGGAGCGATTGTTTTCCGAAGTCGCCCGAAGTTTTCTCGTGAGGCAATTTAGGAATATGGAGTGATCCGAGTGCCATCCCGTCGGCGATTTAGATTCGAGCCAGCGGGAAGACAGTTTGGGGGGATTAGTTGCCCGAAGAAGAGGTGATTTGTTGCCGGGCAACTAAATCTCCCAAATCTTCACATGTCTCTGTCCTTAGTCTACTAGAAAATCATGTAAACATTAAATAAGCTGGTTTTGCATGTGATAAGGATTAATTATATATTAGTTGGGATCAAGTACAAGGTACTGTTTTATTATCACAGAGAAAAAGGGATAATTTAAAAAAAAATTAATTATTTGATTATAATGGAGCCGATGGGAGATGGCTTTTCCATATTCCTAAGCTTTCTGGATAATGGGTTTTCGGATAATGAATCCCAAATGAATCCTATTAGCTTATTTTATGATTTTAATGTATGGTGATCCAAATTACAGAATGATCCCTTATCTGGAAAACCCCATCATGGATAATAAATTCTACACCTGTACAGAGTTAGTTTTTAGTCTACTGGTGATATTTCAAATTACAGCTCTCACACATATTCCTACATGCAGTTAAATAAGGTGCTCCTACTAGAATAACTTACAGATCAAGCAAACGTTGTACCTTATTCATCTGCATGTATTCAAATATCTGCAAAAATCCACAGTCAATATCATTTAGTTAAAAAAATACACATTTATCTTTCTTGTTATAGAAAGCAGCAGCCACATTCAATTCTGTCTACCAAAGCAGTGACAAATGAAAAGCTCTCTGTGGCTGAAACTCTATGGGAAAGCAACATACACTGCCAAGTACCTTGATATCATGGGTTGGTAGACTTGTGCCATTAATATAAATACATAGCATGTTGCATTTCATGTAGCTTTATTCTGCATGTGAACATGGAACTACCATTAAACCTAAATGTTCATTGCTGCTGTTACTTATGACACAGCTTTAGCCACCTGTATTAAGGCAAACTCTACCAATAAAATGATTCCCTCATTCCCATCACGAGTTATTCCAAAATTGGACCTGAAAGTCTCTAGCTAGGCTTTCACCAGATTACAGTAAATATTGCACCCGAAGCTTTAGGTACCACTGCTGTAGCTGCTATTATTAAAGTACAAACAGTTCACTTTACGCCTCCTGAGTGACACATATATTGTGGAAAAAGCAACCAGATACAGCTTGCGAATACCACTCTGCCTCTCCTGTCCTCAAGTCACCCCACAGCTTCCAGCAAAACTGTGCAAAATGATGTTCCTCCTCCTCCTCCCCCTTTAGGCAGGGAAACCTTAGCGCTGTGCTATCTTCAAATTATTTGCATCCAAGCATCCAGTCCCCCCATCTGATGTTAAAGGGGACCCGTCACCCAAATAAAATATTCCAAATTCTATTTTATCATGTTAGTCAAGCAAAATGAACTTTAATTACACTATATAAATTATTTGTATCGTTTCCATCAGCCTGAACTCATAATTATAACACGCAGGCAGGAGTCATTTTGTGGACACTTATTAAGACAAGCCTTTCATCATCTCAGAATCTTGTTTGTGCACCAGAATGGGGGACCTGATGTCCATCCGCATGTACTGGTTACACAATGAAATGATTAAAGGGATACTGTCATGGGAAAAAAAAATTCCAAAATGAATCAGTTAATAGTGCTGCTCTAGCAGAATTCTGCACTGAATCCATTTCTCAAAAGAGCAAACAGATTTTTTTATATTCAATTTTGAAATCTGACATGGGGCTAGACATTTTGTCAATTTCCCAGCTGCCCCTGGTCATGTGACTTGTGCCTGCACTTTAGGAGAGAAATGCTTTCTGGCAGGCTGCTGTTTTTCCTTCTCAATGTAACTGAATGTGTCTCAGTGGGACATGGGTTTTTACTATTGAGTGCTGTTCTTAGATCTACCAGGCAGCTGTTATCTTGTGTTAGGGGGCTGTTATCTGGTTACCTTCCCATTGTTCTTTTGTTTGGCTGCTGGGGGGGGAAAAGGGAGGGGGTGATATCACTCAGACTTGCAGTACAGCAGTAAAGAGTGATTGAAGTTTATCAGAGCACAAGTCACACGACTTGGGGCAGCTGGGAAATTGACAATATGTCTAGCCCCATGTCAGATTTCAAAATTGAATATAAAAAATCTGTTTGCTCTTTTGAGAAATGGATTTCAGTGCAGCATTCTGCTGGATCAGCACTATTAACTGAGTCATTTTGAAAAAAAATGTTTTCCCATGACATTATCCCTTTAAGAGAAATGTAGGGAGAGCAGTGACATCTAGGAAGTGCTGAATGGAAAGTGAAAGTAATTGTCTGCTCCGCCTCTATGTCTTAAGGTGGCCATAGACGCACAGATAATATCGTACAAAACTAATTTTCGTAAGATATTCGGTGAGTGTATGGTGGGAAATGAGCTGACCAATTTTGGCAGAAGGCTTGGATTTCGGTCGTCTCGTCGATCGGGCTGGACGGAAAATTTGGATTGGGTGCCTTTGAAGGGACCCAAACATCGCCCACTGTTAGTGCTTAATCATCGGATACAGGTAGAATTCTATTCTTTCTACCTGTATATCTGATGATTCAGCTCTGCACGTGTGTATTGAAACAAGATCGTTTCCAAGAAAGATCGTAATTGTTACGTCTACGGCCACCTTAAGGCATAGAGGAGGGGCAGACAAAATTTGATTGACAGCTGAGATTTTTAAATGAGTTTACACCAACTATGAACGATTTAATAAAGAAAAAAATTGGGATTTCATGTTTAATTTGAAAAGGACTTTTATTAAAGGATAAGTAAACCTTTAAAATAAATGAATGTAAAATTGATGAGGGGGCTATTCTAAGCACTTTTGTCATTTACACTCATTATTTATTTTGTTTTGATTCCAAGATATTAAGGGATACATGTGCTGTTAATATGAATGAATTGTGTTCCAACAGCGCCACCTGCTGGTCAGTTTCCCACCAGTCTGACCAGCAAGTAGTCAAGGAAGTTGTCTGGAGAAAGAAAGAGGCTGATGTTCTTCTGCTTAGGAAAGATGTGAGAAAGGTTTCTAATTTTATTCCTAAGCAGAAGAACATCAGCCTCTTTCTTTCTCCTGACAACTTCCTTGACTACTTGCTGGTCAGACTGGTGGGAAACTGACCAGCAGGTGGCGCTGTTGGAACAAAATTCATTCATATCAACAGTACATGTATCCCTTAATATCTTGGAATCAAAACAAAATAAATAATGAGTGTAAATGACAAAAGTGCTTAGAATAGCCCCCTCATCAATTTTACATTCACTTATTTTAAAGGTTTACTTATCCTTTAAACAGCTTTTTATGTCTGGGCGACAGGTCCACTTTAAGTCAACCAGCATCTGATCTTATGTCCCTGACACTTTTACGGTGACCCCAAATCTCCCCCAGAAAACTAGTTACATAAGATAAAGAAAAACACTAACAGGGAAATAAATTATAAGACATTATTCTTTTGTTTCCATAGTAAAACATGAAAATCCAGCCCCCCCCCCATGTCATATGCACTCAGCTCTTCACTTAGATCCTAGCTACTGAATTCCATGTGCTTATGTGTAATGGCTGTGAAAAAAACTTGTCGAGGGTCTGCCAGCAGCAAATCCCTCTACAGCATAATATCTATGGAGTTGCAAAGAGCAGACGATCTAGAAGAGGTTAACTCTCGAGTAGCTGGCGCCTCTCCAGCCTTTGTAGAAGAATCCCTACTAATGTGAGAGCACAAAGCCGAGTTGAGGCCAGCCGTGATTAATAGACTGCTGAATACGCTCCTTTCCACGCACACACACACTTTTCATTCCCCTGCTTCCATAGATCATAGGCTTATCCTCGAAATATCTGACTGAAATTGAATTTGGCTTCTCTCTCAACCGTTCATTTCCTATGTTATGCAAGGTTATATCCTTTTCTGCATGAGCAGAACCAAACCAGCTGCAGCTCAGGAGAAGAAAATATGTTTTCAATTATGGAGTTGGCCTGAAAACAGAATGGTAGATCTGAGCGAGTCCTTAATAGAGCTATCATTGAGTGAACCTGCTAGACAAATCCTATTAATTGGGTGTTTAGCCTTACACGGGGAACCTTTGATAGAGCCAGCACTATTTACCTCGCAAGCTACACCTTTATATCACAGCAGGAAGCTAATATACAAGCTTCCTCGGCTGGATATACCGTACCAAAGTTTGACACGACTAGGACAGAATATTACGTCTCTAAATATAATCACACACACATAGTGTCACCAATGTATAGTGCAGAGCTGAATGAGATTATTGATCCTCAAAGGGGGACATGATTCTTGAAAGCTTATCAAAAGCACTTCTGGACAACAACATAATAAGGATTTTGACAAGGAGAACACAGACGTTTCTGCAGACAAAAGACCTTCACAAGATGTTCTCTAAATGTATCTATTTGACAAATACAAAGTGAAATCATACAAACGGTTGTTGGGCTTGGGAAGCACTTTATGTCTTTCACCAGTGATCCCCAACCAGTAGCTCGTGAGCAACAAGTTGCTCTTCAACCCCCTTGGATGTTGCTCTCAGTGTCCTCAAACCAGGTGCTAATTTTTAAATTCCAGGCTTGGATTTTTAAATTCCAGGCTTGGAAGCAAGTTTTAATTGCATAAAAACTAAGTATAGTGCCAAGTAGTCTCTTGTAGGCAGAGCCGTAACTAGAGGGGGCGGGCCCTGGCGCGGGACGTGCAGCCGGGCCCCGCCCCCTCTGTACGGCCAAAAACGGCCGCATTAGAACAGTGGCGCAAGCTGCCGGGGGGGGGCGGGCCCTGGCCCAATCGCACCCCCTGCTCCCCTGGTAGTTATGCCACTGCTTGTAGGCTGCCAGTCCACATAGGGGCTACCAAATAGCCAATCACAGTCCTTATTTGACACCCCAAAGGGACTTTTTCATGCTTGTGTTGCTCCCCAACTCTATTTACATTTGAATGTGGCTCACGGGTAAAAAAGGTTGGGGACCCCTGTCCTACACGAATACATGAGCGCTGGTTTGCATCTTTCTCATTTCTCTGCTTCACAAGCGCCTTTCCTCAGATATTTAATGAATTGGACATTTAGTAGGTTGTGTAATAAAAAATGCAAAGCTTGCAACAGGTCTAATGTTTACAGGTCACCTTTGAGTTAACTTTTAGCAAGATGAAGAGAGTGATCTTTTCTAAGACAATTGGCAATTGGTATTTATTTTCTATTATTTGTGGTTTTTAAATTATTTAGTGTTATTTAATGTTTAAATGTCTTAACGTATGGTGATCCAAAATAAGGAATGACCCCTTATTCGGAAAGCCCCAGGTCACATGCATTCTGTATAATAGGTCCCATACCGGTACATGATGTGTTGCTGTGTATTATTGCACCAGGGCAAAGTTTGTGCCTTTTATTACATATAGGGGTTATAGTCCTACTTAACTGGAGAAATGTTTTGGTAGCTGCTCAATAGCCTATAATAAAATAACTCCTCAATGCAAGAGTTCTGCCCAATAAGAGCACAGACAGACGAGTGCACAATTAGTGGGAGAGTTTTGAAGAGGAGAGATACTTTTTTCCGTGGAGGGATCTGTTTCTACATTCTTTCAGGGTCTTATTTGTAAATTTCAAACTCTTATTTGTAAAGATTTTTGTAAGACTCATTAAAAAAAAAAACATCTTTAGTGGTGATGAACATCAGACTGGTTCTGCTTCTAAATACTTTTATTTACAGATGTTGAATAAACAAATATAATATCTAAAGCATTTATCATTTGGCTGTTGCTACTCCTTTAAGTAAAGGCAACGTTTCCATTTGTCACTTTAATCCCATTCATGTACACACACACCCCCCAGGTTAATTTTGGCTAGTTTTCTGTAGTTGACAATGTTAACCTCTTGCCTTTAATAATTACATACTCACGTTCTCTAGGGTAATAAAACCGACGAAAATTTAAACCAGAGACCTGCACCAAATCTTAGTAGGTAAGCTTTAGAATAATAAGCAGAATCCCTAAAATGTACAAGTTGACTATCCCATATCCATTGTCCAAAGGTTTTGGATCAGCTTAGATTAGTTGTCCAACGACAAATCTCCTCTTCTTCAGGGCAACTAATCTCCCCAAACTGCCTTCCCTTGCCTTCCGCCGGCTAGAATGAAACGCTGCATTTTCCGAAGTCGCCTGAAGTTTCCTTCTGAGGCAACTTTGGAAAACAAAGTGCTCCGAGTGCCTTCCTGCCAGCGATTTTCATTCTAGCAGTTTGGGGAGCTAGAATCTGAATCGCCGGCAGGATGGCACTCGGAGCGCTTCGTTTTAGTTTCCTCGTGAGGAAACTTCAGACGACTTCGGAAAACTAAACGCTCCGAGTGCCAGCCCGATTTAGATTGTAGCCGGTGGGAAGGCAGTTCAGGGAGATTAATCGCCTGAAGAAGATGTGATTTGTCGACAGGCGACTAATCTCCCTCAATCTCCACGTGTGTCTCTGCCCTAAAAGGTTAAAATACTCTTTAAAGTCTGGAAAAAAAATCTCTTACCTCTGCTTGGAAACTCTTTAATAACGGAGCTACCTGTTTGCGCAAATCCTGTAATGAAAAGAGATAATGAAAGGGGTTAGACGTAGGTACATCACATTGGCTCTTACATGCTATACTGTGATATAAATGCAACAGAAGTAAAAGACACCTACAAACGTATTGCATTCACTTCACAGTCCCTAAGAGTTACTTGCATTTACAGAAGTAGCATCCAATTCACGCATACTATAGATCTCATAGGAGAAATGATTCAAAACATCCCTCAGTAACAGTAAGGCTGATGGCAGTAAAATTACTTTTGTAACTAATCCAGTCAAACTGTAAAATAGCAGGCCATGTTTAGACCTTGGCAGCTTTAATGCTCAAGGGGCAGTCCTTCATTTCCAGTTCTATTTTAAAGTAGAGTTCCAGCCAAAAGAAATGTTTCGCCCTTCTGGCAGGGTAATAATGTTCAATGGGAGTTTGTAAAACCTTTACAAAGGCAGAAAAGCTCACACTGGAGATGGCTGCATGGAAGCTGTGCAACCTGCTTTCTCTAAGTCTGGCTGTGAAATCTGAACGTACTTTATTATTAAAACATGTACTATAATTCCACTGCATTGTCGCTTTTGGTCACCTTAAAGGGGTTGTTCACCTTTGAGTTAACTTTTAGTATGATGTGTAGAGAGTGATATTCTGGGACAATTTACACATGGTTTCATTTTTTATTTGTGGTTTTTGAGTTATTTAGCTTTTTTTTCAGCAGCTCTCCAGGTTGCGATTTCAGCAATCCAGTTGCTAGGGTCCAAATTACCCTAGCAACCATACATTGATTTTAATAAGAGACTGGAATAAGAGAGGGCCTGAATAGAAAGGTAAGTAATACAACGAAGCAATAACAATAAATCTGTAACCTTACAGAGCATTTGTTTTTTAAATGGGGTCAGTGACCCTCATTTGAAAGCTGGAAAGAGTCAGAAGAAGGAGGCAAAACTATAAAAAAACAGCTATTCTATAACATACTAAAAGTTAACTTAAAGATGAACCATCCCTTTATACAAACACAAATCTTAACCTGATTTCCTGAGGATTTTGTTTCTTAAACTCCTTGCCTGAATCACTTAAAACCTGCTGGAAACTGTGTTGCATCTAAGTAATTCAGACATGGAAGTTTAGGCATCTGTACAAGTGAAAATCTGTTGTTTTGAACCGAAAATCCGTCATTCCACATAAATCAAAATAACAAGTCTGGCTACTGGGACAGTTATCGATAAAACAAGAGACAAAAAACGAGCCATTCTGTCCCTCATATTAGTCACCTATTGACTTTGATGCATGCTCTAATCCAGACACACAGTCCTAGACCACAGTGGATAAATACCAGGCATATACTGACCTCCATGATGTTTTTAATAGGAATGAATTTGGCTTGACAAATAATAATTACAATAATAAATAAAAATAATGGTGAATTAAAACTCCTGTGCGCAAATAAAGAGATACTTTTATATTGTATGTATTGTGATACAGATAGGCAGACCTAAAGGCCCCCATACACAAGCAGATATAAGCCATCAAGAGATTAAGTCAGAAGTTTATTGAGCAGTGTATGGGGCCCTCAGACAGGCTTAGCCGATCGATATTGGCCAGATGTCGATTGGGCGGGTTAAAAATCCTGTCGGATCGAGGAATGCATCGGTTCATTGATGCGGTCCGCGATCCAACCACCCAAATTCATCCCCTAGGGCCCAACGCTCGGATCAGCCCAATATTGTCCACCTCATGGTAGGCATATCGGGGAGTGATCCGCTTATTTAGTGACCTTGTCAAACGAGTGGATCTCCGTATGTATGGCCAGCTTAAAGGAGAATTCAACCCGTAATAAAAAAAAAAAACCCTCCCCCTACCCTGGGTAGACCCCCTCCCTCCTCCCCCCCAGCCTACCTGCCCCCCGGGCAAATGCCCCTAATTTTTTAATCACCCCTCCGTGCAGATTCTGACCTCGGAGTTCACGGCAGCCATCTTCTTTCTTCTGACTTTTTCGGTGCATGTACATGCGCAAAATCATAATTTTCGGTAATGGCCCGAAGGTCACGAAAAAGTCTGATTTTGCGCATGCACCGAAAGTCATGAAAGTTACCAAAAAATCTGATTTCAGAACTTTCGGTAATTTTCATGACTTATTGGTCTCCGAAAATGCCGTCAATATGCAAAGATTACCGGAGAAGAAGAAGATGACTGCCGTGAACTCTGAGGCCAGAATCTGCACGGAGGGGTGAATAAAAAATGAGGGGCATGTGCCCAGCGGGGAGGGGGGGGGGAGGCTGGTGTGGTGGCAGGTATGCTGGGGGGGAGGAGGGAGAGGGGGAGGGGTTTTTTTTATTACGGGTTGAATTCTCCTTTAAGGCATGCACATTAGCAATTGCAGATGTTGAAAGAGGCAACTCTGCCTCCTAGTTGGGCAATGACGACGTATAATAACAGCGGGAGTTCTGAAGGTGGCATATATTCAGATCCCAAAGATCCCTCAATCACTGTAAACCATAATAATAATAATAAGTATATTTAAATAACCCTTTGTGTGCCATAGATTGAAAATTCTATTGTAAGGACACTGTTACTTCATGGCACAAACTGTAAGTTTCTGAGTTTCATGTTATCTAGTGTAAGATCACGTGTTTCCAATGGATTAAAAAATAAAACAAGGCAAGCTGTCTTCCATTGCAGCAGCCTCTCTGTGGCAGTGGCTATAAGGACCTCACACAAAGAATGGTACTATGAAGCTGTAGTTCTTGACACTTTACAGATGTGGTTTACAAGGGAGATAAATCACCCTGCCATATATAATTAAAGGGTCACTAGGAGGAATCGATGTTTAGGAAGTGCTCCATTGTACAGCCCTTGGACAACCAAAATAGTCAATATGGGGGTCAGACTCTTAATCCCATTGCTGCCATCTGCTATCATGACCTCTTGAGTGGATCCAATATTAAAAAATCGATTCCAACAAATGCAAACCTAATGCACAAGAAACCACAAATAAATACTGACTCAAAGAGTGGGTGCATATTTCATGCATTTGTATTGTCCCATTAATGTGCCCCCCTTGACCGTAATATTGTCTGATGAGTGCACAATACCCATATGATTACTAGATTTTGGGATCTAGTCAACCTGAAATGCAACAAAAAAGCCTCTGTGTAGTTGCTGCTGAACCACAACTCCCATATTGACTGCCAAATGCTGTTATATTGTGCTGAGAATTACAATTAGCCATAGCTGATACTGACTGAGCAAGTATTCACTACAGGTTTCTTATTCTGGTTCCATACAGACTCCAGCAGGCTTTGTGGTTCATAGCTTCAGCTTTCATGAGATTCTCACTCTAAACTGGCAGCTACAAATGAAGTTACACATAATTTAAGCTCCCAATTAACTATTTAATAGAACCCACGGGAGCATCAATTGTGTAATGATGCCAGTAATCAATACTAAATGCAGCATAAAGCCTCCCTGAATACACATCCTTAGTGAGCAGCTAGTAAGAATGGCTGGATCTAAAATATTCCACAATTGTTCCAGCACCTAATGGAGAAAATGAATGTAGAAAGATGTTAAAACTTCCATAGCACTAGCAGTTAACATTCAACACTTCCACTAATGCTGATGCAGCATCGTCAACAGCTTTTGGGAGGCAGTTTTGATGATAAAGTAACAAGTATGGCAACGTTTAGACAACAATACATAAACCCAAACATTTGTTTAATACAAGGATGGGAAAGCAAGCTTGTAAAGTCTCTGTCCTTTAAGCTACATTACCAAATAAAGTGTTTTTTTTAAAAAATTTAAAGCAATTGTATAGATTTCTTAAAAAAAAAAAATAGTGTTCTCATATCTGGCAGCATCCTGCCATTGTTTCCAATCCAAATTCCTTTTTTTTAATGGCTAGAACACTAAAATGAAAGCCATATGTCAAAAACATTAACAGATATGTTTCTGCCCGGCATCTACTTATTAAATATAGGAAGCTGCTACTGGTACACAGGAGCTTATTTATAGCAATGGAATTACAGAGCCTTAATGGTACAATTTGGGGTGATATGATTGTTTGGGTCCCCCCCCCACACGCCAATCTGATGTAATCCTCACCCCAAGGGAATTTAACACTTGCCTGATAGATATCCTCTATCCAGAAAAGAGAGAGTTAAAGGGATGGTTCACCAAAGTAGCAGTGACAATAAATTTGTAGCCTTACAAGGCATTTGTTTTTAGGGGGTCAGTGACCCCCATTTGAAAGCTGGAAAGAGTCAGAAGAAACAGGCAAATAATTAAAAAACTATAAAAAAAATAAAAATAAAGAAGACCTAATAAAAAGTTGCTTAGAACTGGCCGTTCTATAACATACTAAAAGTTAACTTAAAGGATAAGTAAACCTATAAAATAAGTGAATGTAAAATCGATGAGTGTTTTTCTAAGCACTTTTGTCATTTAAATTCATTATCTATTTTCTTTTTATTCCAAGATATTAATGGATACATGTGCAGTTAATATGAATGAATTTTGTTCCAACAGCGCCACCTGCTGGTCAGTTTCTGACCAGTCTGACCACCAAGTAGTCAAGGAAGTTGTCAGGAGAAAGAAAGAGACTGCTTCGATATTCTTCTGCTTAGGAAAGATGTAAGAAATGTTTCTAATTGTTTTCCTTAGCAGAAGAAATCCAGAGCAGCCTCTTTCTTTCTCCTGACAACTTCCTTGACTACTTGGTGGTCAGACTGGTCAGAAACTGACCAGCAAGTGGTGCTGTTGGAACAAAATTCATTTATTATGAACAGCACATGTATCGCTTAATAGATTGGAATAAAAAGAAAATAAATAATGGATGTAAATGACAAAAGAGCTTAGAATAGCACTCATCAATTTTACATTCACTTATTTTAAACGTTTACTTATCCTTTAAGTTAACTTTTAGTATGTTATAGAACATCCAATTCTAAGCAACTTTTTATTTGGTCTTCTTTATTTATTTTTTTTATAGTTTTTTTAATTATTTGCCTGTTTCTTCTGGCTCTTTCCAGCTTTCAAATGGGGGTCACTGATCCCATCTAAAAACAAATGTCTTGTAAGGCTACAAATGTATTGTTACTGCTACTTTTATTACTCATCTTTCTATTTGGGGGCTTTCCTGTTCATATCCCAGTCACTTATTCAAATCAATGCACATTTAATAGGGTAATTTAAACCCTAGCAACCAGATTGCTGAAACTGCAAACTGAAGAGCTGCTGAATAAAAAGCTAAACAACTCAAAAACCACAAATAATAAAAAATGAAAAGCAATTGCAAATTGTCTCGGAATATCACTCCCTATTAGGGATGCACCGAATCCACTGTTTTGGATTCGGCCGAACCCCTAAATCCTTCGTAAAAAATTCGGCCAAATATCGAAACTAATCCTAATTTGCATATGCAAATTAGGGGTGGCAAGGGGAAAACATTTTTTACTTCCTTGTTTTGTGACAAAAAGTCACGCGGTTTCCCGCCCTTAATTTGCATATGCAAATTAGGATTCGTATTCGGCCGGGCAGAAGGATTTGGCCGAATCCGAATCCTGCTGAAAAAGGACGAATCCTGGCTGAATCCCAACCGAATCCTGTATCATACTGAAAAATCCCTTTAAGTAAAACTTCCTATCCTAAACCAGCTGTAAAACTTTCTGTCAAGCTACAAAACTGTTCATATACTTTGTAATTAATCGCTACACATTTTCTTTCCTCCATTTGACCTAACAGCAGTGCCGCCTTTAAAAATAGAAGTGCAGCCTTAAAACGCATTTACCAGGTACATTTCTGTGTGCTGTGGTGATAAATAAAAAATACCTTGAACTGCGTAAGCTCGCAGGCGTTACTGAAATTCTCGTTCACGGATCTTGTGAAAATTCCATTAGCTTTAATTATTCACTAGCAGGAGATGTAGATTACTCTTCTTGACCTATTTCTCAGAGCAATGATTAAACAGAAGTATCCTGCGATTGCACGTAAGCCAACTCAGGGTGCTCAAGTGAATATAGGTTGATGCAGGAGATATAAATCAGACAAACATGCAGAGAGTGACGCAGTGCCACCGAGGAAGTGAATTGCATAGGTATCTCTTTTTTCATGGTCGTTTGTCTTTGTAATAAAAACTACAACTTGAAATTTAAACAAGAGATCTTACATTTATATATTTATCTATTTATATTATATACCATTTCTATTAGTGAGATTTTCCAAAGCTGCCATTTAGGTGCAGAAATCTGCATTACAATACCGACCTTTCATAAGCAAGTCCTCTCCAAAGATAAAAGTGTGCCAATTAAAGGAGAATGAAAGCTAACAAAGCAGTTTATTGCGTATATATTAGCCACAATAGTGCAAGCTATAACACTATATTTATTCTGCAGAACAGCTCTAGAAGCTCTCTCTGTTTGTTTAGGATAGCAGCTGCAGTATTAGCTTGGTGCGACATCACTTCCTGCCTGAGACTCTCCCTGCTCACTCATAGCTCTGGTCTCAGATTACAGCAGAGATAGGAGGAGGGAGGGGGGGGAGTAAACTGAGCATGCTCAAGCCCTAGACCTGGAGGTTTAAGCTGAAAACAGGAAGTCTGATACAGAAGCCCATGTGTACACAATAGAAGGAAAGAAATGTAGTGTTTCTTTTGACAGAGGACTCAGACCAGCAATACTTTTAGGGTTTACTGGTATATTTATCTTTATATAGACCTTTCTGATAAAAGCTTACTTAATTTTAGCCTTTCCTTCTCCTTTAAAGGCTGCAACAGCCGGGTGTCATTTGTTGATAAAACCTTCTCAAACGTCTGCAAAACACCTACATTTCATTAAGCTTTCCTATAACTTTGCCGATGCTAGTTGAATGATAAACTACCCGCACTGCTTGTTAAATCTCGTTCCTTCAGGTGCAGAGCAATTATAATTCCAAGCATCACTGGGCATAACAACACAATGTATCCATTAAATAGAAATCCATTTTACACTCTTTTACCAATGAAGACACATGAATAAGGAAGTTCTTTTTTAAAATAGTGCAACAGCCTTATTGATTGTATCTAAAGGCCATTTAACTGGACCCTGGGATTTAGAGCCCGAAATACACTTGCTTAGCGACTAATCTCCTCTTCTTTGGGGCGACTAGTCTCCCTGAACCATTTTCCGAAATTGCCTCATGAGGAAACTTCGGACGACTTCGGAAAACGAAGCGCCGCAAGTGCCATGCCGCAGGTGATTTCTCATTCTAGCAGGCTGAAGACAGGGGGAAGCAGTTCGGGGAGATTAGTCGCCCCACAGAAGAGGCAATTAGATGTCGGGCGACTAAATCTCCCCGAATCTCCAGGTGTTGCCTGAGGGTAAGGCCACACTAGGCATTTTGGGGAATTTGGCGACCAATCTCCCCAAACACCTTCCCTCACTCTGAGCTGGCTAAAATGAGATTAAAAAAAAAAAAAAAAAAACGCCGGCGATAATCACACGCAGAGATTCGTTTTCCGAAGTCACCTGAAGTTTCCTTGTGAGGCGAATTCAGAAAACGAACCGCCGCATTTGATTAGCGCCGGCGGTTTTTCATTTTAGCCGGCGCAGAGTGAGGGAAGGCGTTTGAGGAGATTGGTCGCTGCAAAGAGGAGGCGATTAGTCGCCAGGTAACCAAATCTCCCCAAAATGTCCAGTGTGGCCTTACCCTTATAGACCAGCTATCTATTTGCACTTGCTGCTGTGCTTGATACTTTACATCTTTATTGCCTCTAAACATTATCAGCCCAGATATATGTAATTTAGATAAAGTATAAATGGAACAGTGATAACATTCAGCAGCCTTTCAAGCAGAACAGAAATACAAATGCAATACAAATAGGCCTAGGCAAGCACACTCTCTTAGCAATAAAAAGTACAGCTCAAGTAGCACAATAATATACTTGTGTCTTAAACGCATTGTTAAGAACTTTTTATTATTTTTCCATAGTAAAAAGATTTTTCTACAGCACAAGACTTCTAGGTGACATTGACATTGCTTTTCTGAACACATATTCTTTTATACCTTCTATAAAGATAAAGTGTGGACCTTCTAGGGCTACCAGAGAATGTGAAATCCAGGTGACAGACATGATATTATTATATACACATTATAGGTATTATGACTAAAGCTGGACATAGCCATGAAAGAGCTAGGGCCAAATAATCGGATCAGAGTAGGTGTTTATGCAGGCCTTTGGGAGAGAACTAATTTATGAAGTTCTTGCCCCATCGGGATTTTCAGATCTGTCTGATAAGATATCCGGATATTCAGACAGAAATCTATAGCATAGTCTATCAAAGGAGACCATACATGGGCAGATAAGCTGCTGATCCAGTCTCAAGTGGTGGAGATGAGAAAGGGCTGATGAAGATTGTCCTTGACTGGGGCCCACTAACACTCTGGTTGGCCATCTGTCCGCAACAAAGGTAACACATTATATAATTATTATATAGTACATAAAAGCCTTAAATATCCTGCAAATTATACCCTTATAACAGAGCTTAGTGATGTCATCAGTTATAATCGGTGCTTAGTGATGTCATTTGTGTCTCATGACTAGCTGAGGTGTGTATATGCACCCCCTGTTATAAAATATGATGATATTGGGAAGCACATTTATGAAAAGATGAATTTAGAATTCATGGGAGTTTTTAAAAACTCCCATAAACCCCCATAAATTCAAGATTCAACCAATCAATTTATTTTAAAAAATCTAATTTTTCAACTCGGATTAAGGCAATCAAATGAAAAACTCGAATAACACTCCAATGTCAGGAAGGCTGCAAACAACTCGGAATTGATACCTGGACTTTTCCCATTGACTTAAACAGCAATTCGTCAGGTTTTAGGTGGCGACCAGTCGAATTTGAGTTCTTGAAAGGCCAGAGTATGATAAATCTCGAAAATCAAATTCAATTTAAAAAAAAAAAAAAAAAAACCAACTCAAATCGAATTTGAATAACTGCCTAGTCGAATTTGACAGTTTTGACCATAAAAAAACTCGAAAATTCGAATTTTCAATTCGAACCTTGATAAATCTGCCCCTAGCAGTCATCTAGGAGTTCCATGACCTGTATAGCAGCAGTATTCAAAGAATGTTTATGGAGAATATTTCTTTTTGAACTGTGACTACCTATGATATTTTTATAACCAGACTGGATATGTTGGGTTAAAAATAGTATAACTGGTGACTGTAAATGAATTACATTAGTTAAGTAAGGAAAGAAACATGTTGTGCCACAGCTTCAAAAAGGTTCAGTAAACCACAGGCACTGGTAGATAATAGGAGGCTGTGCATACATCCCCATTTAGGTGGCTGTCTCCTTGAAAATGTCTAAAGTTATCATAATGAAGCGTTGTAGTGTTCGTATTTCTTATCTATGTATGTGATGGCGATTACTGAGCCAGACAAATGAACGTGCCGTTTCCTGACAATCAGCATGGAAGGGAAACCAGCAGAGCCAGGATTCCTGATGCATTTCTTCACTTCTTTGAACTTGAGCCATTATGCACACCCCCCAAAGATTAGCAAATACCATTCACTTATCAAGGTCTAATTGAAATGCCCTTCTGATAGGTTGTCTGCTGCCGGAGACATGACCGGACAGAAGGGCATTTTTTATTTAAACAAACTGTTTGGCTTAATTGCTGGGGTTGTGGGCGGCAAAACGTAGCAGGTACTTCAGTTCTTAAGAGTTCTTGTTTAATTCAGACTAAATAGCGAATCATAGCGAATACTTGTAAGCATGTCCTACAAGCTTGTCTTAATAACAGTGTCCACAAAATGGCTCCTGCCTGCTTGCTATAATTATGAATTCCCAGACTGAAGGAAACAAGATTCAAAAAATGTATATAGTGTAATTAAAGGTCATTTTGCTTGACTAATGTGATAAAATAAGATTTGAATAATTTTTTCGGGTGACAAGTCCCCTTTACCCTAAGGCCAGACGAGGAGATTTTGTCCCCTGGCGACTTATCGCCATGTCTTTTGCGCGACTATCTCCCCGAACTGCCTCAGCGTCTTTTCGCGCAAAAGACGTGGCGATAAGTCGCCAGGCGACAAATTCTCCCCGAATCTTCTCGTCTGGCCTTACCCTTAAAGTTGAATGTTCAGCTCAGTAATTCAGGTGCAGATTCTGTTACAATTTTGCAACATTTAGTTGATACATTTCTCAGCAGCATCTATGGAGTATTAGCAACTATTGTATCAATTCTAAAAGCTGTCTGTAATGAAACTCAGGGACTTTGCTCAGCAGGGCCAATGATAAGAAATGTATCAACTAATGTATCAATTTAGAACAGTTTACAGAGTCAGTGACCCACTGAGAGCTACTTTAGAAAGACATAACGAGGTAAAACATGAATCTTTGGTATGTTCACAAATAGAAGGCAATTGAAAAAAAGTCTCTATTTTTGGTGAACCATCTGAAACCAACTGAACTGAAAAATGTTTTGGAAGGAGAACAACCCCTTTAACTATTCTGCTTGTGCTGCCACTCCACATGGAAATACTACCAGGTTGACTTTAGGGCTAGTCCACACGAGGAGATTCGGGGAGATTTTGTTGCCTCACTGAGGCAACTTTGGGCGACTATTGAAAACGCATCGCCGCGTGTGCATTAGCGCACATTCATTGTAACCTATGGGGAAAAACGCTGAGGCAGTTCGGGGAGATAGTCGCTCAAAAGACGAGGTGATTAGTCACCAGGCGACAAAATCTCACCGAATCTCCTCGTGTGGCCTTACCCTTAAGCTTCATGATCCGGGCCCTTTTATACTAATCTTCATTCTGACGTTCAAACTGCTAATTGGTTGCTAGCATAATTAAGTTGTAGAAACCAAAAAGCTGAAATTCCAAGCCTGAGAGTTGCACAACAACAAAAAAAGCTGTTAATATTTGCAGTGGGTTCCAGGTGCTCCCAAGGTATGGATTAAAGCCATAGAATTTATCAAACATGGTATTACCCATTTTGTTTTTCTACAAGTTATCCCTCATCTACCCTTTACATTATCTTTTCTGCTGTGCATACTAACAGCTCCCAGGGTTTCGTTTTTTCTGAAATAGTCACAGAGAATTTTATATATATATATATATATATATATATATATATATATATATATAAAGTTAAAGAAAAAGGGCATCTTGTAGATATGTTGCAATTAAATCAGGGCACTTATCCTATTCAAATAGCAGGCATATTTTAGAGGCACTTTATTAATGATTATATGAAACACGTAACATTATCTTTTTATGGAAGCAAAAAGTTATTGCTGGAATCGTGCTGGCAATAAGAATATTAGGGATGCACTGAATCCACTATTTCGCCTTAAACCCCGAATCCTTTGCAAAAGATTCAGCCGAATACCGAACCGAATCCTAATTTAGATATGCAAATGACTTCCTTGTTTTGCGACAAAAAGTTACGCGATTTCCCTCCCCGACGCTAATTTGCATATGGAAATTAGGATTCGGATTTGGTTCGGTCGGGCAGAAGGATTCGGCCGAATCTGAATCCTGCTGAAAAAGATCGAATCCAAGCCGAATCCCGAACTGAAACCTGGATTTGGTGCATCCCTAAAGAATAGTTCGTCTGCACAAACACCGATCTATAAATATTCAAAATACTCGCTGGCCATAATGTGACTGACATGATACAACAGCACTTAATGCCGTTATAGGTTTCTCGTTGAGGTCACACATGACAGTTGCCAGCCAGTTGACATTAAAGATGTCAGAGGAAACCATGAATGATTTCCAACTTAATGAAAAATAAAGAAAATATTATATACATATGCTAGTAAATTTCTTTTACACTCCTTTAAAATGTATAAAATCAGCTACCAGCAACTGTTACTTCATAAGTGCTCTTATATTTTAACCCCATTCCATTCACTAGGGGCCATCTGGATATTAGTCTGTTGCTGGGTGCATCTGTAGCAACCAAGCTGGAGAAGAAAAGCTTTTTTTTCATTTATAGGACTTTATCTTCTTTAAAAATCTAAATATTGCACAAGTGATCCCTTGTTGAAGCATTTCAGAGAGTTAAGGAATCAACAGCACAAAGACCCACTTTGGAGGGCTGGCTATATGTGAAGAATACCATTCAACTTTGGAAAATGAGTGAACACGTAGTGATATGTTTGAACGTTAGTGAGGGACAGAGTTGGTATTGTGTGGTCATTTTATATACTTTATAGACCCGACTCATTTCAGTTTTAAGCAATGGAATATTATGCAGATCATCTTTTAGAAAAAGCGGAAAACTCAAGTTTCCCTTATTTTAAGTGTTGCATTAAGTCCCCAGTTTAAGTTTGGGTTAGAAAAGAGCATGATAAAAGCAAACTGACAGTTAACAGAGGCCCATGGAAACTATTGAGAATACTGTAAATGTGAACCCATACCATGCCACAGACAAATAAATCTATTGAAAAAGAGATTACCAGTTTCTTATTTTCTGTTTTTACATAAATAAAAACAGAATAGTATAAACTTGGTACACAAGCAACACATTCATTTTAGGGAGTAGAGGTCCATCTTTGACATCCTTATTATTATAAGCATTTACAGTGCCTTAGCCTGCAAAGATACAAGGTATGCAGCCCCTTACCTGGAGAAAAAGTTATCCAGAAAGCTCAGGCCATCTCCTCTTTTAAGCAAATAATTCAAATTTTTAAAAGTGATTTTAATTTTTTCTGTAATAATATAACAGAACCGTGTACTTAACTAAGCTGCTTGAATCCACACTGGTGACAAAACAATCCTATTGGGTTTATTAAATGTTAAAATTACCTAAGTTATTATGGTGATCCAAATTTCAGAAAGATCCTTCATCCAGAAAACCTCAGTTCAAATATTGCAGATAATATAACCTATTGATATCTCTATCTCCTATCGATATCTTTATGTCTCTATATATTTTTAAAGAAATACACAAAAATATATCTGTAAATATTTCCATCTGCATTCTAGTTTAAAAACATGGTAGACTAGACCAAGGCAGAGTGGGTCAGGCTCATTAAAAATATATGTGTTTGGAAAGGGGCGGCTGAAGTAGCAAATTAAGTGCAAGAAAAATAGTAATTGAACAATAGCCAGAATGCCTGGGACCTGGGATTTTCCAGATAACGGATCTTTCTGTAATTTGGATCTTGTAGAAAACCATTAAAACATTAAATAAACTCAATAGGCTGATTTTGCTTCCAATAAGGATTAATTATATCTTAGTTCGGATCAAGTACAGAGAAAAAGGAAATCGTTTTCAAAAATTTTGATTATTTGAATAAATGGAGTCAATGGGAGATGGCCTTTCCATAATTCTGAGCTTTCTGGATAAAGGGTTTCCAGATAACGGATCCCATACTTGTACTGGGAATACTGAAAGCAGTTCACTGTTTGGTCCTTCCACGGCTAGCACAGAAGAGCAAAGGCACAAAGTCCATGCTGATTGGAGAACCCTTTATACATAATGAAACCCCCTGCACTCTAAAGAGATAGTTTTACATATATAAATATATTGTTACTGGCTTTTTACCCCTTTCAAAGTTGCAACATTGTGTATATCATTAGAGAATGTAACATATAATACGGGAAATGGCTGTGTGCCAAGATTTTAAGTTCAAAGTAAAATCCAAGGATACTAAAGTTCACATCCTCCAAAATAATCTGAAATATTTAAAACTTTAAGCACCACTGGTGATACAAAAGATAAGATTTAATTTTATTCTAAATCTTGTGAAAGAGTCTGGAGGCACAATGCAGCCTATAGGTTGCCAGTGAAACGGCTCTGCCACAGAAAATACAAAGAAAATGTAAAAATGCATCATAGACGTGTTTTCATTTGTAAGTACACAGTTCTTCTAAACAGAATATAAACAAACACATAGAATAATACAGGCAAAACTAGTCAGTCTCAAACTATTTCTCTTTGAGTAAACCAGAAGTGGCTGATTGCACTACACACTTCCAACCACTTGCAGATAAATTAACCAAAGTAATGGTTTCAGGGGCCATACCTCGGCAGCCAATTGTTCCTTTGAGGCTGACTTTCCCTAAATTTCATCAAAATATGCTTGTCCAAGAAAAACATAAAAAGAAGATTCTGTCATAAGTATAAAAAAAACACATACAAAAGTGTTGTTTGTTTAGCAGCAGTAGAAACTAATGGGCAGATTTATTAAGGGTCAAATTGAAACTCTGGCCCTTTAAGAATTTCGAATTCAACTATTTGCAACCTAAAACCTGCCGAATTTATGTATGTCAAAGGGAGAGGTGCAGTGACCAATTTGGAGATGTTTGTAGCCTTCCTGACATTCGAGTGTTTTCCGGAGAAAAAAAAAATAGAATCGAGTTTGCTTGAATTGGTCGGTAAAGTTCGTCCGAGTTTGTAATAGTTGATTTTTTCAATAAATTTCCCCCAATCGGATTTCGAGTAACATCGAATTCATGTGAGTTAAAAAAATGTGCCTCTAAAGGTGGCCATAGACGTAGAGATCGATGTCGCCAAACGAGCGGATCTCTCCCTAATATGCCCACATTGAAGTGGGCGATATCAGGCTGATCCCATCGCGGGCCTAACAATCGGATCATAATGCATTTGATACAGGCGGTCGGATCGTGGGACCACATACACGCACAGACGCAACCGCGATCCAATGGGATTTTTTAACCTGCCTGATCGAGATTTGGCCAACTTTCGGTCAGATATCGATTGGGAAAGCCCGTCGGATGGCCTCACACATGGCAGCTTTTATCGGCCCATGTATGGGAGCCTTTAGAGGCTGATTGATAAACTGAGCGACTATCATCAGAGGCAAATGCAAGACCAAGCTAAATATGGTTAACGCTCAGCTATACATTAACTTTATTGCACACATTTTGCAAAACACATGGAGAAGTTTTAGGTGCTTTCCAGACATAAAGCTAAATAAGGAAGCTTAGAAAATTATACAGAGAATAAAATCTTTCTACATACAATGGACAGTCAAATAGTAACCTGGAATATGTTATCTTATTTGCATTCGCCATGTTGGCTTAAAAATTCACAGAACATACAGCATTTTGATAAGTAGCAACTAACCTACCCTATTGCATGTGAAGGGTGATTTGCAGAGCTTCCCATTCAAGAAAATGGAAAACAAGCTCTAGCAACTTCTTAAATAGGAATTATGTGTATATATAAGCCCTAAGAGTTAGTTACCATTAGAAGGGAAACAATAAATATTCCTTGGTTTTACCAAGAAATACCTTTTGAAAAAATTAGATATGGAAAACACAATGTTTTCAAAATATATGAATGATCAATACAAAGCAGACACTTATTAACTTATTCTTCAAATTAAATGTATTTTTTTCCTTTAAAGTTTGTTTTAAAACCTTAAACAAAATCTCTAAAAACTGTTTTAACATAACAACATATATTTACATGTCATATACAAGTAAATATACATACAATCTGTTATCTGGAAACTCCTAATTACGGTAAGGCCGTCTTCCAAAGACTCCATTTTGTTCAAATAATCCATATTTCTCAAAACAATTTCCTTTTTCTTTGGAATAATAAAACAGTATCTTATACTTGATCCACGCGAAGATATACACAATCCTTACTGGAGGCAAAACTAGACTATTGGGTTTATTTAATATTAACCTAATTTTCTAGTAGACTTAAAAAATGAAGATCAAAATTACAGAAAGATCCAATATTCAGAAAACCCGAGATCCCAAGCACTCTGGAAAATAGGTCCCATACCTGTAATCACAAGTAGATGTCTCACTTTTTGTTCTCTGGTTCTGACTCTTGAAGCAAAGTAGCTGAAATCAGTTCCCCTCCAATCAGCTGCTTCTGCTGCACAGTTAGGGTCAGGGCACACACTCAGATTCGGATATTCAGATATTAGTCACCCGGCAACAAATCTCCTCTTCTTCGGGGGGACTAATCTCCCCGAACCGCCTCCCACCAGCTAGAATGTAAATCGCCAGCGGGATGGCACTTGAAACGCTTTATTTTCCAAAGTGGTCCAAAGTTTCCTCGTGAGGCAACATCAGAAAACGAAGCGCTCCGATTACCATCCTGCCGGCAATTTACATTCTAGCTGGCAGAAGGCAATTCGGGGAGATTAGTCGCCCGCATGAAGAGGAGATTTGTTGCCGGGCGACTAATCTTCACGCATCTGTGCGCGTGCCCGACCCGTATAAGAGTCAGAATCAGCAGTGCAGACAGATTACTGCTTTCAACAACAATCACAAATTACTTTAAATTCATGGAACAGTTGTAATCAATATACACTAAAAAATGACGTTTTATTTTGGGTGGAGATCCACTTTACATTTGTAACTAATAAAATATCAAACAGAATGAATAGTATAATGTAATTGGGTGTTTTCTAAACGTACACAAAGGAGAGAAAGGAAAGAACAGAACATTAAAGATTTATATGAAAGCTATCCATATAAAACATACAGGTGATTGCTGAATCTCTGTCAGTTTTTCAGCATTTTTATTGAGGGTGAAACTATCCCTTCCTGTATGACTGTGTGGTACTTTCCAAACAGGTCAAAATGTTCTGGGCTGGAAAAATATGGTTTAATTCAGAGGATCTTAGTCATCACTAAATTTATCTCAATCCCATTCCCATTGGGGTTTTTTGTTCCATCCCAATTTATCCAAGGTTGCTGTTTACATGTTCCTGAAGCTGCTAGGGGTTACCCAAACCCAAATAGCTGCGTGTGGCAAAACTGTCCAACATCTAGCCGTTTATATTACCCACCATGTTAAAAAATAAGTGAAGGGTTATCTGCAATACATACAATACCTTGCATTCAATAAACTTTTCTCAGCAGACTTGGGCATATATTCTGTAGATGTCAGATCTGTGTACATTACACAAACAAGGCACTGAGTTCACTGATAAACACTTAAAGCAACGTTTTTCAACCTTTCTTCTCAAACGACCAAAATTAAATCAGGGAATCTGCTTTGCGCTACTAATTTGGAACAAGTTCAGCACTGCTTTTTAATTGCTATTTTCTATTGTAGGATGGAATGTAATTAAAAGGTAAGTAAACCACTCCTTTACCATTTTAGTATGATATAGACCTTCATATTAGGTTTTCAGTTTTTATTTTTTTGGTTGCTAGGATCCAGCTTAGTGTAGCAACCAGGTGGTGTTTTAAAGGGATCCTGTCATCGGAAAACATGTTTTTTTTCAAACCGCATCAGTTAATAGTGCTACTCTAGCAGAATTCTGCACTAAAATCCATTTCTCAAAAGAGCAAACAGATTTTTTTATATTCAGTTTTGAAATCTGACATGGGGCTAGACATTTTGTCAATTTCCCAGCTGCCCCATGTCATGTGACTTGTGCCTGCACTTTAGGAGAGAAATGCTTTCTGGAAGGCTGCTGCTTTTCCTTCTCAATGTAACTGAATGTGTCTCAGTGAGACATGGGTTTTTACTATTAAGTGTTGTTCTTAGATCTATCAGGCAGCTGTTATCTTGTGTTGGGGAGCTGTTATCTGGTTACCTTCCCATTGTTCTTTTGTTTGGCTGCTGGAAGGGAGGGGGTTGATAGCACTACAACTTGCAGTACAACAGTAAGAGTGATTAAAGTTTATCAGAGCACAAGTCACATGACTTGGGGCAGCTGGGAAATTGACAATATGTCTAGCCCCATGTCAGATTTCAAAACTGAATATAAAAAAATGTTTACTCTTTTGAGAAATGGATTTCAGTGCAGAATTCTGCTGGAACAGCACTATAAACTGATTCATGTTGAAAAATTTTTTTTTTTCCCCATGACAGTATCCCTTTAAAACGAGACACTGAAAGATGAATAGGAGAGGGCCTAAATAGAAAGATAAGTACAGGTATAGGACCTACTATCCAGAATGATTGGGACCTGGGGTTTTCCATAATTTGAGTCTTCTACGGGACCTCAACAGGTTGAAGATGCAGTATTTTCGGATTTGGACTTTTTGCATCCTCGGGTATAATAAACCTCGAGAAAATTCAACGTTTTTTTTTTTTCGACTAAAAATTTGGTTTTTATAGTAAAAATAAAATAAAAAAAGCCCCTGAAATGAAGTGATTGTGTTAAAAAGGCTTTAGTTCTTCACATTTTTATGCAATCTTTTTGTTTAACCCACTGAATTAAAGCTGAAAGTCTAAGTCTGCAGTTCAACTGCATCTGAGTTGTTTCATTTAAAATTCATTGTGGTAAAGTACAGAACCAAAATTAGAAAAAAAAAGTTGTCTGTCCAAATATTTAAATAGAGACTGGTTGAAATACCAGAATTGTCTAAAATTTATTTTACATAGTATTTCAGTTCGGGCTTTCTGTCTTTTATATTCAAGTAATTTGTTACTCTGGAAAAACCATCTGTTTCTCGGTATAACAATCCTCAGAGGGGAAATTACAGCCAGCATTCAACATAAAACATCAATTTGAATCATCAACGATTCATAATTTAAATTCTTTATTGGTATTCCAAGGGCATAAATGTCAGGGAACACCACAATATTTCATTTTTGTAAGTGCTAGCCTCCCATAATATAAAGTGTAGATACCCTAAACATTAAATAAAGTCTAGATGTAGAGTAGAACTCACTAACCTTTTACCTAAAGATGCCCTTCATGGCAATCATGTTGACTTCCCATGAAACATACTTTAAAATACATTATTCAACGTATAACCAACAGTAATAAGACCATGCTATTTTTATTTTCACAAAGGCTAAAACACAGAACACTGCACAAGTATAGGATCTGTTATCTGGAAACCTGTTATTCAGAAAGACAGATAGGCCGGCTCTTATAGACTCAATTGTATCCAAATAAACCAATATTTTTAAAACTGATTTCCTTTTTCTCTGTAATAATAAAACAGTAGCTTGTACTTGATCCAAACTGAGATATAATTAATCTGTATTGGAAGCAAAACCAGCGTATTGGGTTTATTTAATGTTTAATTGATTTTCTAGTAGACTCAATGTATAACAAATCTAAATTACAGAAAGGTCTGTTATCTAGAAAACCCCAGGTCCCAAGCATTCTGCATAACAGTTCCCATACCTGTATTACAGTCCTGCATCGGGTAAGGTACCTGCAGAAAAGTGGATATTTTGCAGGATTTGTGAATAAAGGTATTAGTGCAAGTCAATGTGTCGCCAGCAAGTAGCAAATAAGGAAATTGCAGGTTTATTGGGTAAAAATGTGGTTAAGAGTCTTTGTTGGGTTTCAGAAAATTGGACCCAGATCCATCCGCATGCTGACACAGCAGAGGTACGATAGAAGCCAGGGAAAAATAAAAACAGCTTGGGGTCCAACAAAGCTAATGTTATCCACTAAACGAATGTATTTCTGCTGACTCCTAACGAAAGGTAATTTGGTTTAATGCTGCTATAAAAGTGGAAAACAGCAGCAATCAATATGCCCCTCTTCACCCGTCACAACTTCCCATAGTGATATTTGGGGTAACTAAAGGAAGACATGGCAGATTGACGTGTTCCTCAAGAAGAGTGTCTGAGCTACGTCTACTTTAGTCAACATGTTTTCCATATATAACTGTGGCAAGCAGTGGCATTTATACTGTAGTTGTTTTCTGCTTGACTAATTCCCCATGTGCCATAAGCTATTGAAAAACATCTCATGTGCCATATACCTATAGAAACCCCAAGAAGCTAGTGACAGCACATTTTTACCTTCGATAATAGGTAAAAACATGCTGGCATTTGAAGTCCTGCAAAAACTGAGTGAAGTATGGTTTCAGGTACAGGGAGGAAGATGTGGCGTTCATAGCAATTAAAGACTTATACACTATGCCCCAGATACACGTGCTCCGTCAATATGAACTAAGCAACACAATGTTGCGCCTCTTGGTGCTCTAGCACTTGTGTCTGGGGCATTGTTAAATGATCACCAGGGAAGACAGTCTTTGCAAACTGCTGAACTGTAACATCCCAAAGGAAAGAATAGAATGTGACTGCTTAAAGGGATACTGTCATGGGAAAACTTTCTTTTTTTCATAATGCCTCCATTAATGATGCTGCTCCTCCAGACTTCTGCACTGAAATCCGTTGTTCAAAGGAGCAAACAGATTTTTTTTATATTTTATTTTGAAATGACATGGGGCTAGACATATTGTCATTTTCCCAGGAGCCCCCCTGATAAACTTCAGTCACTCTTTACTGCTGCACTGCAAGATGGAGTGATATCACCCCCCCCCCATCAGCAGAACAATGGGAAGGTAACCAGACAACAGCTCTCAATAGTAAAAATCCAGGTCCCACGAGACACATTCAGTTAGATTGAGTAGGAGAAATAATAGCCTGTCAGAAAGCAGTTCCATAGTGCAGCACTGGCTCTTTCTGTAAGCACATGACCTGAGATGGTGCCTAAACACCAATAATACAACAATAAAAATACCCTGGATTAGAAATTACATTTTATATGGTAGAGTAAACAATTTGCAGTGTAAACAGTGTAATTTAGGAATAAAAACTACACCATAAAAATCAGGACAGAATCCCTTTTAAAACAGTTGATTTTCTCCTTATGAACTGGCACAGGCCAAAGTTAAAACACTTCCTGAATGTCAGAAGTGTTAATCAATGGAAGAAAATTCAAGCTGCTGGGAATCAATTATGGTTCCCCAGTTCAGCCAAACCAAGCTCAAGTGACTAAATTATTTCACATGTGAAAAGTGACAAATATTAGATTACAGATTATTTCCGTTTGTCAGTTTCGGTTTGTTCTATTTGCAAAATTAAGGATCCAAAAAAAAACCAAACAACTGCAAAGTAGGCAAAGGTTACACTAATGCTGAAAAAAACGTTAGTCTACCCTTTCTCATAGCTTTGTATTCATTCTTTCTTCATCAATACAATATAAAAGAATTGTATTGTGTGTCAAGAAATATTCTGTCACTACTCGTACTGATAAGTGGAAGCTACCATCTTGCCTACCTCAAATAATCAATATACACTCCTAAAACAGAAAGAAAGATCAATTTTCAACCAACAGTTGCCACTATTTTATTGATAACAGCTACCCTTCAGTAGATGTAGATACAATGCAAACACAAACTTATTAAAGGGTTAGATCACCTTTCAGTTAAATTTTAGTATGTTATGAAATGGCTAATTCTCTCCAACTTTTCAATTGGCCTTCATTTTTTTTTTTTTTTTTTTTTTTTTTTTTAGAGTTTTTGAAGTATTTGCCATCTTTTTCTGACTCTTTCCAGCTTTCACATCTAAAAAAAACAAATGCTCTAGAATGCTATACATTGTTATTGCTACTGTATATTACTAATCTTTCTATTCAGGCCTCTCCTATTCATACTCCAGTCTCTTATTTAAATCAATGTATGGTTACTAGAGTGATTTGGACCCTAGCAACCAGAAAACAGAAGAGCTGCTGAATAAAAAGCTAAATAACTCAAACACCGTATCTTGACAGCACTATATAAATAAATGATGATGATGATGCTCTCTACACAATTTAAAGGTAAATTAAAGGTTAATTTATTATTAATGGACATAAAGTGACAAGGAATTTATTTCCTGTGCCCACGATAAACTATGTCTTAAGACTTAAAAGTATAAATATAAAATGAAAAACTATTAACATATGAACCAGACTCCTATCATCTCTCACCATGAAGCACTAACATACTGGCCATAAACTGATATACTGATATACTTGGTGCTTGACCTAAGCTTGTCTGGGTTCTGTTTGTCAGAAGCAGATATAAATCTGTATAAACCAGAGAATGCCTGTACAATTTAGGGAGGGACGCTTAATCTCTAGGTGTTTTAATAATAAAAAAAAATTACCTCATTGATTTTTTTTTTTTTGCTATAACAGTGTCTGATTCTACAAAAAAGAAAGGACATTGCTCAGCTGAATAGAATGTAATGGCGTTACTTCTAAAATTCCTTTCAAGGGTCACAGAACACTTGCCTGCGATTAAATGCCATAAAAAAGAGCCATGCCGAAATGTGAGTGTTCAGCTTTATACATAGCTGTTGGTGATATTTAACAGGCTGAAATTCATTAAGAATTGAAATAGTCATCTAATTCTATGCGAACATACCTAATCAGCACATCCATTTTGTATGGTAATTTTGTATGGTAAGTGCACACAACACTTTTTCTTAACAGTCATAAAGAGATACATTTAAAACGAAGGCCTTTAGAAATCAATTGGCATCGCAACTTTTTTCCTTTAATAGATCGTGGATTTCTGAACAGGATTTTTCATACCCTTGATATTGCAGAGCCGGAATTGTCAGTTGTTTAATTAAATCTAAGCTCACAAATATCATCGTAGTTTGTCATTTGGAAGGAAATATAAAAATATGCCTAAATATAAATATGCATGCAATCAAATACGGAACCAGCGTGAGCACATACCTGGCTATGATTAAAAACGCGGGTGACCAAGAAATTATCATGGAAACAAAGGAAGTTTAAGTCACTCTGGTGCCAATATCACAGTATAAATAAACCTTTGAATAATGGCTTTAAATGTGAAAATCGGCAGTCCTTTATGGTGACATATTTTAATGATAACATTTTGAATAGGTAAGATGTATCCATTGGTAAGAAAAGATCTGTTATCTGGCAAAGTCCAAGTCCCGAGCATTCTGGATAACAGGTCTCACACCTATATTAATTAAGCAAATCTTATTTAAGAGGGGAGAAGCAAGAAGGAATGTTTTAATTTTACACAGCTCTAAAGCATCCTATTCTCAAATAATTGGGTCATATTTTATTAGTATAAGTCATTGGATATGTTAGAAAATGTTGTTGTTTCAATATCTCTGCATGTACATTTTTTAAAGGTAATATCCTAACCAAAATTTCAGCTGCTGTCTTTAAGAACATGGCCCTTGGAATGACCGATCAATTCTACAAAATATCATATCACCAAGACAGGAGTCTTTATGTTAGTTATATATCAAACTATAAACTAAAGTTCTTAGACTGGTGCTAAATATTTTAGCAGGCAAGCAAAAAGTACACACTGGCTTCACAGTTTCAGATTCAAGATGTTCACAATCAAGATGTTCACAATGACAGGCATTGCATCTGCAGCTACTCTTTGTGTAAAAACACACTAAAGTCCTTACAGGAAGAAAATCTTTTATACATTCTCATTAGTATGCGGTGTGCTACTTTTGGACAATCTAAGGCAAAACACATGTATTTCCAATATCTGATTACTAAAGTTTCTAATGTTTAACTTATTCTTTTTATGTTCTGTACACTTCCAGCCGGCCCCAATCACTGCTCGATTCCCATGATGTCATAAGACTTGGAGCCAGAAGATTAGCAAGCACGCCATGCAATTGGCAGCCCTAGAAAAGGCCCAGTCATCCTTCCCCAGCCATCTAGACAGTTAGAACTTTGGGACTAATTTTACTGCTACTAATCCTCGCCCTTCAATTAAAGCCAGTCTACAAAGAGTCGCAACGTGAATATAAATTATTTTTTAAAGCTTCTTGTCATGTTTCTTTCCTACTTAGCTTCACTTTGATACTGTGAATGTCATAAACAAAAGCAGAAAAATAAAGAATTAAGTACAAATCCAACGTACAGTTGTGGGAGTCTGTAAGAATTTACTCGCTAATAATTCAGCGACTGGATGAAACATTATATACCCCATGCAATGCATGCTTTTCAATCAGAAAGCAACTAAATGTGGGCAGACATTACCTGCATTGATAAAACAAGCCAGTGATACAGCAGAGAGGGCAAATGCCATTTACTCTCTAAGAATTTGGGACCACGAATAATAGATGCTTCCCTTGCATTTTCATACATTTAGAAATTGTCCCAGATGGTTCATGGCCTGATTACAACTGTCATACAAACACCACGGGGCACATTTACTATTGGTCGAACATCGAGGGTTAATTAACCCTCGATATTCGACCCGCGAAGTAAAATCCTTCGAATATGGAAGTCGAACGATTTACCGCAAATGCTTCGATCGAAGGAAAAATAGATTGCTCGAACGATTAAATCCTTCGAATCGAACGATTCGAAGGATTTTAATCCATCGATCGAAGGATCATTAACAATTGTTTTTACAAATAACTTTGAAAGCACTGGAAATGTATAATAAGTGTATATTGGAAATTTGCTTAGATTTGTTTTCTTTTATCATGCACATTTTTATTTTGGGGTTGACTTGACCTTTACCGCTCTCACTTTAGTATCAAAACACCAATATTTCCCCGGTACAGTGCAGCAAGTATAAATCAGACTTAATATAAAGTGTACCTAATCCTGTTTATTGTCTCGTGGGAGCAGGCATCAGGTGTATTAAACTGAGGAATCACATCCTAAAATCTCTGCCTGATATGGCCACCTTGTACTTGGCTTCCTTTCCATTTAATAAGCAGGCCTGGAAGACAACTAAATTGTTTTAGGTCAAGGACGTTCAGTCAACAACATCCTGAATATATTGAACTACCTACCATGTTCGGTACAGATTCCTAGGATTGTGCAGGCATTTAGCTATGGACACATATCAGTAGAAGCTCACTCTGCTTAACAGTTAAAGGGTTTGTTCACCTTTCAAATAACTTTTAGTATGATGTATCAGTTTTTAATATTTGTGTTTTTTGAGTTATTTAGCTTTTTATTTAGCTGTTCTCCAGTTAGCTATTTCAGCAATCCAGTTGCTAGGGTCCAAATTACCCTAGCAACCATGCATTGATATGAATAAGAGACTGGCATACAGATAGAAGAGGGCCTGCATAGAAAGATGAGTAATAAAAAGCGGTAATAACTATATATTTGTAGCCTTACAGAACAATTGATTTTAGATGGGTTCAGTGACCCCTATATGAAAGCGGGAAAAAGTCAGAAGAAGAAGGCAAATAACTAAAAAAACTATAAAAAAAAAAAAAAAAAATTAAGGTGAATTGAAAAGTTGCTTAGAAATTCTAGAACGCACAACAATTAACTTAATAATAACTTAATAATGCCAAGTCTTTAGTGCATAACTCCCAACTGTCCCTTTTTCGGAGGGACAGTCCCTCTTTTGACAGCTCAACCCCCAGTCCCTCGTTTGTACTGGAAAGTCCCTCTTTTCTATGCACTGAACAGCCAGAAAAAGAAACAGTTTCTCACTTAATTGGCTTTTAGCAGAGAGCCCAGAACAACTAACAGGTGCAAATAAGATACTTTGTAACAATTTTTAGACACAAAAACACAGTTTAGATAAGGAGAAATATTTTCAAACTTTCATAACCTGCCAAACTTTGTAAAACAAACATGGTAATTAGGGGGTGTGGCCACAGAAAGGGGTGTGGTCAAAAAATTGCTGCGCTACGTGCGGGAAATTTTTTTTTGTCCCTCTTTTTACTTCCAAAATGTTGGGAGGTATGTTAGTGGCCCTGCCAACCCCAGAGCAAACTACTGCCAGACAGAAAAGCTGCACAACAAGAAGAGCAAATGCTTAAAGGGCCAGTAACATTAAAAAAAAAAAAAAAAAAAGTTTGTACATAACGAAAAAAAAAACACCACAACACTTTTAACTTTAAATTCGCAAAGTCTTTATTAAGAAATAACTTACTGATTCTCCGCTTGCACGCCTCTTCAGAAACAGCAACAGTGCAACGATCCATCATGCGGCACACGATTTCTCCTTCCTGGCTATTTCCTATAGAAGGCAGGGAGGAGAAATGAGCGCCGCACGATGGATCGTCGCCCTGTCACTGTTTCTGAAGAGGCGTGCAAGCGGAGAATGAGTAAGTTATTTCTTAATAAAGACTTTGCGAATTTACAGTTAAATGTGTTTTTTTTTCGTTATGTAGAAACGAGTTAAAAAAAAAAAAATGTTTATGTTACTGGTCTTTTAAACTAAAATAAGTACCAAATACACAGACCTGCTTTTCACCTTCCTGGCATATTTTAAAGTCACCACAAACACAATATGCGTATAACCTGCCCTGCTCTATTATTATAAAGAGTGCAGGTAGGAAAAGGATGCGACTTCATATAAAAATGCCATGCCTGTGTATTAGGCAATGCTGGGAACAGCAGCAATGGAAAAAAAGGCATAATCTGCATACTATTAAAGCAGCACGCTGACCATTTATGTAATTAGCTTTAATTCCACTCGATCCGCTAGGCAGCCGTTTGCTGGCCCCCTAAGGCAGAGACTAGAAATTTCAGCAGCACTATTAGGATTGTATTGTTTCCAAGCTTAAGTAAAAATATTTTGCAGGTTGTATCTTGTTGAAGGAAAAAAAAAAAAAACATTCATGTAATCAAGATGCTAAACTGTGCCTGTTAATTTCTTAATGAAAAAAAAAAAGTTACCTCCCAAAATTCAAGCCGGGACAAACCAAAGTGAAAAGCGTTCCTTGTAATAATGTAATGAGAGTACAAGGAATGCACTACGCCTCTTTCCATTATCATTATGAAAGCATTCAAAGATTACAAGACAGTTTTATGGAGACATCATAGCAGGCATTTGTGATGAAGTGATGAAGGAAATGAAAGGCATTTCGTATGATCAAGAGAAAATGATGTGCATGGAGTATGTGGAACGATGGGAAACAAACAGCCCTCGGAATCAGGATATGACAGTGGAAGCACCTGCAGGCCAGAAAATCAATAGGCCGAAAATCCCTTGTGACATTCAATGTAACATGCTCATTTGCTTTGTGAAAAAAAACAGAACAACAGATTTATACATCAGGCTGGACTGAAAAAGAAATAGTGCCACCAGTGATGGCATGCCCAAAAGAAAACTCAAGTCATGTACCAATCATTTACAGGTCACTAAAGGAGTACACTTTATTTTCCTGATCTGACGCATACCTCCCAACTGTCCCGTTTTTCAAGGGACAGTCCCAATTTTGACAGCTCAGCTCTTGTGTTTGTTACTGAAATGTCCTGACTTTCTCTTTCATCTCCTGCACTGAACAGCCAGAAAAAGATACAATGTTTGTAACTTAATTTGCTTTTGGCCCAGAATAGCTACTTTTGAAACAATTTAAGATAAGCAGGTCTCCTGGGGAAACCGGGACTTGCAGCTTAAAGGAGAAGGAAAGGCATCGTACACTTACCTGAAACCCCGGGCTGGTGCTCCTATCAGCAGAAAACTGCACCGGCCTGGGGTTATACCAGTGAGCACCACGGAGCGATCCTCTTCCGTCTTCCTCCTTCTTCACGCGGCTGCGCATGCGCAGTAGAACGGAAAGCCGAATTTTAATGAAAAAGTCGGCTATTAATTGCGCATGCATTTTCCCTGGGAAATTTGAAGAAAGAAGAAGACGGAAGAGGATCGCTCTGTGGTTATCACTGGTATAACCCCGGCCGGTGCAGTTTTCTGCTGATAGAAGCACTGGCCCCCACTTGGGGGTGCCTAACATTTGGCACCCTCACGTGTATACCTTTCCTTCTCCTTTAAAGGGCTTTTCACCTTCATTAGCAAAACTGTAATAACACATAAAAACCACAGAAATTTGTTTAAACTTTCATAACCTGCCATATTTTGTAAAATGGACATTGTAATTAGGGGGAGTGGCCACACAAATGGGCATGGTCAAAACATTTTGCTTGGGAGGTATGCTGATGGCACACTACAGTTTGATAAAGACATATGTAAGTCAGATAGAGAAGGTATGAATAAATGCCAGGATATTGTGTGCGACATTATAGAGAAACCAAGCACACACAAAAAAATTAAACATGTGCTAAATTCAATGTGTCTTCCCAAAATAAGGCAGCCATGTTTAAACATATGGCTTCATTTGTACACAGAAGATATCTTGGCTGCATTATTTGTATTTTGAGATATCAGTGAAGGCTGTCATAAATTTTGCTTCTGATTTTGATTCCAAAATGCTGTTGCTTCTTCTGAGAATTTCCTCAACCACAGAAACCAATATAACCCATATAGAGAAACAAGGGATGCACCGAATCCAGAATTCGGTTCGGGATTCGGCCGAATCCTAGTTTGCATATGCAAATAAGTGGCGGGGGGGGAAAATCGCGTGTGTTTTTGTCACAAAACAAGGAAGTTTTCCATTTCCAGCAAATTAGGATTCGGTATTCAGTCAAATCTTTTGTGAAAGATTCGTGGGTTCAGCTGAATCCAAAATAGTGGCAGAGTTAAGCAAGTTAGGGACCGCCATGTGGGGTTTACCTTGATGTGGTATGGTGGATTTTCAACTTTATGATCATAACTTTGTAACTAAAAACCCCTGTTTTGTAAACATATGCATTTGCATTTATATTGAATTACCTATGAGACAGGGGACCAGGGAAGTGCATTGTAAGTAGCACTTCCATTATACTTAAATATATTTTGATTTAGCCTTAAGAGTGCTTCCACTAACCCCCCCCCCCCCCCCTTAAATTTTAGATATTACTGGGCCCCACAGCAAATTACTTTTTAGGCTCTCAAAATGTCTACAAGTTGACCTGTTTTACCAATATTTTTGAAACTGTATATGAATTAGGCCCTCATGGGGCCCCTATACCTCCACCCTTCCTCTGTAATTACGCCCCTGGAACGGACAACTCAAATGGTTTCTGATTTAAGAAAAAACTCAAATCAGTGTATTCGGGATTAAGAACCTAAACACTTGAATTAATCGAGTTTTAGGCAGAATCGCTCGAATGAATCGAGCTTTCAAAAAAAAACCAGTCATCGTGAATGCTACAAACATCTTCAGATGGTTGAAGGGACCTCTGCCATAGACTTCTACATGAACTCGACAGGTTTTAGCTGGATTGTTATCAGATGAGAGCTATTTCCATATTTGGGGTACAATAAATCTCGAAAAATTTTAGTTTTGTTTTGTTTTTTTTTAAACATGAAAAATTCAAGTTTCTTTAACTTGAAAATTCGAGTTCTGACTTTTTAAGGTAAAAACTCGAAATTTGATAATTAACCCCCCTTAATGTATAGTAAACCAAATTATGAAAAGATCCCTTCAATGGTAAACTCCCATTTCCACGCATTTTGGACAATAGATCCCATAGCTGTACTTTTTAATTAAAGGGTTTATTGGGGTAAATCACTAAACCAGATCTCTATTTTGACTTTGGCCAAATTTACAACAAAGTGTTAAAAAAAACCCCAAAAAAAACTATTTGACCTTGGATAAATCTAAACCCGGGGCCTTGTGGTGCACACACGGCTGAAACCTTAACACTCCAACTAAAACACGGCAATGTGGGCTCATTTTCAGCTATTGCTTAGGAAACTAAACACCATTATCCACCGAATTAGAAAAATAGCAGCCTTTACATTATTACAGAGCACCCCCTGCACTACATTTTATCTCTCTTACTGTTAAATACCTCCTCTCTCTGTTAACTGTGCTATAATTAACTTGCGAGACGCTAGTCAGTCAGCGTCGGCATTGTGCCAAAAAATCAACCCCAATTACTATATTCACAATGTCAGTAATGCTCACTTCTCGGTTTATACTAATTTGAAATGGCAGGTTCCAACTTCCCATGACAGAATTACCATTTTCATACAATCCCATTATACTAGAACATTACTGCCTGCAGAATCCTTGCTATGTAAACTTACAGAAATAAACTATAGATAAGGTTCTAAAATTAGCGGCTGTTATAGTAATTGTTTAAAAGAAAAAAAAAAATGAAAATTCGGCAAAGGATTTGAGCACAAGGCCGCGTTCAGAAGCGCAGCCGTCAGTATGGAAAAGTGTCAGAAAGATTTTCGTGCTTGCCATTAAAAATGTTCGGCAGTTATACAATGATATCAACAGAAACAAACCTCTGAATCCTGTAAATGCCCAAAGGAAAAGCAGAGCTAAAATGCGAGCTTAAACCAAGCAAACAACTTAAAGGGATGCTTTAAAGTTTAAAGTAATGAATGCCAGCTTCTCATTTATCCTGTTTTCCTAATTAAATCTATCACAGGCTCTGCCAGCTACCAGCCCTGCAAATGAGTCTTTGAATTAAGGCCAATGACACACTGTTTGATCATTCCTTTGAGAACATTCCATTTTGTCAATAGGAAGCACGGCTCATGTGAGTGAACATGTTTTTATTTATATTTATATGATACACTTTTGAAGGCTCTTAAACCATAACAAAGCCCAAAACCTAAGCTTAAAGTGGACCCGTCACCCAAAAAAATTATTCAAAATCCTATTTTATCACATTAGTCAAGCAAAATGAACTTTAATTACACTATATAAATTATTTGAATCTTGTTTCCTTCAGAGTGGAAACTCATAATTATAACAAGCAGGCAGCAGCCATTTTGTGGACACTGTTATTAAGACAAGTCTTGTATCATCTCAGAATCTTGTTTGTGCACCAGAATGGGGGACCCGATGTCCATCCCCATGTCCTGGCTACACAATTAAACGGTGAAGAGAACGGGGGAATGTGGGGAGAGCAGTGACATGTAGGAAGTGCTGAATGGAAAGTGAAAGTAATTGTCTGCCCCGCCTCTATGCCTAGGCATAGAGGAGGGGCAGACAATATTTGATTGACTGCTGAGATTTTTAAATAAGTTTACAACAGCTATGAACGCTTTAATAAAAAATAGAAATTGGATTTCATGTTTAATTTGAAAAGGACTTTTATTATACAGATTTTTGTGTCTGGGTGACGGGTCCACTTTAAAACAGTACTTCATATAGCTCAGAGACTCTAGTCTGTGTGACCTGCAGCACTTGTTCATTCCCTAAAGAAGTTCCACCAACGGGGAAAATATCCTGCATGGGAGTTGAGGAAGGTTTAAATGCACCCCGCAGGGAAAAGCTTGGAATATAGATGAAATATTACCTTGGCCTACTTGTGAATATAAACAGCCTTTTGTTCCACCTGCCTTTAAAATCTCTCCTGCTGTTGCAATGCGCAGTTAAAAGGTTATACAGCTTTGTGGGAAGCAGTGGAATACTATACCAAAGCTAATCATTAGGAAGCTAGGCTCAAGCACAGCACTTTAGTCCAGTCGTATGTATGACTGTTACAGACATCTCCTCCATCAAATTCAATTCTTATCTTTCCCACAGCAGAATCATGTTTAGGAGTCTTTGCAAATATAATCCATGCTCAATCTAATGGCATATATTTTTAGTATAAGCTCCACAAGACAGAGAGGAACATACCTGTGCCTGTATCGCTAAGCACATGACATTTAGGGGGTTAATTATCAAAGGTCAAATTTTAGAGTTTTTTAGACCTCGGATGAACTTACAACTTGAATGGTTTCTAATTTAAATAAAACTTGAATGGAAAAAACTCGAATCATTGAGTTCGGGGTTAACAACCCGAAAACTCGAATTTCAAGCAAAACCCTCATGTAGGCTATGAACTAGGGATGCAACCCCCGAATCCTTTGCAAAAGATTCAGCGGAATACCGAAGGGAAACAATTTTTTTTACTTCCTTGTTGTGTGACAAAGAGCCCCACGATTTCCCTCCCCGTCCCTAATTTGCATATGCAAATTAGGATTTAGTTTCGGTTCAGCCGGGCAGAAGGATTCGTGGAATCCGAATCATGCTGAAAAAGGCAGAATCCTGGATTCGGTGTATCCCTACTATTAACATCTTCATATGGTTCAAGGGACCTCTGCCATTGACTTCTACATGACCTCGACAAGTTTTAGATGGTGTATTTTAGGAATTGAGCTATTTCCAGGGTCAAAGTATAATAAATCTCGACAAATTCAAGGTTTTTTTTTTCTAATGTTTTTTTAACCCGAAAACTAGATTGTAGGCTAAAAAAAAACCTTGGAAAAAAACTTGAGGAAAAGACAACTCAAAATTTAATAAATTTGCCCCTAAATCTGTATATTTATATTTATTGCATTGCTTGCTCCCCCTTATGTACATTTATTGTATACAAATAGCCCTGTGTAAATTAAGTTATGCATTCATACATATAAGCAAAATATACAGACACAACGGGAAATAATCTATTATTACACTGAAACTAATATACTGAATATATATATTGAGTATACTAATATACTGAAAGAAAGTTACTCTGGCCATAAATTGTGTTTGCAACGTGATGTCTTTTGGCAACTTGACGTGTTTTAATCTAGGAATATTTATTGTAGTCACTCTAGAGAACGTGTATTGGCCAATAAAAGTGTCAACGGTGTGAAAGTGAAAAGCTGAGAAAGAAAGTAGAAAATTGTACATACACAGCCAAAAGGCATAAAAGACGGGACACTGGGAGGGGCATGAGCAAACTAAAATAAATGCACAGGCAAACAAAGGGCAGGTAGACCAAATGAATGTTTTATTGCAGCTCTACATTCAATGAAATGATTGGTGGCAAAAGCTTTATTCGTCTAGCAGAGAATTAGAAGGTTGGGAGAGAACAACAGATGCTAGAGTCCTGCGCGGAACAAATTTCTAAGACCTAGACCCGACCCGAACCGCAACCCGCATATTTACCCACTTACCCACAACTGCCTTATCCGCAACACAACCCACAACCCGCTGACCACCATCAAACAGGAAGCGATGGTGCTGCAAACCGGAAGTGGCATCATCAAAAGTGGGCAGGGACAAAAACTAGTTTTGAAAAACTTTAAAAGGAGTAAAATATAGACAATATTACATAAGATAAGAAATGTAGAAGAGATCCGCTTTTTTTGCTGGTAACCCGTGGGTACACAACCCGCTGCAGGACTCTAGCAGATGCCTAAATGTATCAACCCCTTGGAAAATGCGTGCAGTGGAGTCAAAGCAGGTGCTTAATTTTGAATTCCTGGCTTGGAAGCACTTTTTTGTTGCAAAAAAAACATGTGTACTGCCAAATAAAGCCTTCTTAAAACTGCCAGTACACATAGGACTACCAAATAACCAATCACAGCCCTTATTTGGCATCCCCAGGGACCTTTTACATGCATGTGTTGCTTTCCAACTCTTTTTACATTTGAATGTGGCTCATGGGGAAAAAAGGTTGGGAACCCCTGCTATACACCCAGAGGCATTTTTAGCCAAGTAGCTTTGTACAGATGTGATGTGCTCTTATATGTAGCCTTAGCACCTTGAACTTGTTGGAATTAAGAAATAAACACTTTCTTTCACCCCACTGGAAGCAACTTCAAAGTGTGGCATTGTGTTAGAAAGAAATGTAAAGTTAGTATTCTATTATAATTCATAGCAATTAGTAAGGCCACTATTTTATGAAAGCCTGTATAACAATATTTAATTGGTTGCTCAGAAAGGAAAAGCATGGCAGTACTTGGGATAAGCTGGGGGTTGGCTCAATAGATTCTCTCTTCTCTAGGTGTTACTAAGGCATAGCTCTCTCATAGCTAGAGAAGGCACTAGCTAAAATATATTATGATTTCATACAAATAAGTCTATAAAGTTCTTGGCTAGGATGGGTCCTAAAAATCTCTGCAAGCAGCCAAGAGGCTTCCAATTGAAACCCCTTCTCTACAAGATTGTTCAAAGCTTGGCATTCAAAACTTTGCATTTCTTTCCTTAATGCAGAAAGTATTATTGTAGATGAAAAACACATTTTAAATCATTTAACATGTAACTTTGTAAAAGTTCATGAGTGTTTAGAAAAATGTGGGTTACCAGAAAGGAATCTTAAAGGACCATAAACACAAAAAAATAAAAGCATTTTAAAATAATTAAAATATAATGTGCTGTTGCCCTGCATTGTTAAAAATGTATTTGTTTGCTTTCGAAAGACTACTATCGTTTATATGTATAGGTTGTTGTGTTTCCATGGGGGCAGCCATTTAGGCTGAAAGAGAAGAAAAGGCACAGGTTACATAGCAGATAACAGATAAGCTCTTTAATAGAATACAATGGTATTCTGCAGAATCCATCTGTAATCTGCTATGTAACCTGATGCTTGAATGGCTGCCCCCATGGTTACATTGCACCTTGTTTATAAAATCTATAGTTGTCATTCTGAAGGAAACACACAAGTTTTACCAGTACAGGGAAACACTTTATTATATTATAATTACGTTAAAGCTTTAAACTTTAATTTTTTGGTGTTACTGTTCCTTTAAGACAAAAAAAAGGAGATTTGTAACAGGGCTTTAAATTACACAGACAAGCTGTCATGTAAGTTAATTACTGGATTAATACCTTATCATTCTTAGAGCTGAGTAATGACCTCTGTATGTTCTACAGCAAGCCTTCCTGCACTGAACTCTATGGTGAAACAACTTTCCCAGTGCTAGTTCTCCCCATTTCCAGTGTAAGCATTATTCCAGCTTTAATGTTGCACACGTAAGCATAAAGTACGTACAGCATGTAGTTAACAATTACTAATTGTGTTCCATTTAAAGGTTGTAATGGTTACTTGTCCCTGATTGAGCTGGCTTTAATCAGAACATGAAAGAACGTTCTGCCCCTGGGATATAGGGTGCTCACACGTGAGTGATACACGCAAGTCCTTGAGCAGAACACGACTGAACTAATGCAAACAAAGTTAAACAATAGAAGGGAAAATATACATGCATTATACTCGCAAATAAGCTTTGGCAAATACAGCTCTTGCTTTTATTTTATCAAAGTTTAATACAATATCGATCAAAGAGATTCATATCCGTGTTTAATAAAACACAGGAGATAGCTATAAAGTCAAGCAAAAATGTTTTGCCTATTTATTTTGATTATGTTATACAACAGTATACAAGTGGGAGCTACCATACCAGCTTACCTGAAATCTCCCCCAAAGTCTCCATAGCATCTTCTCTATTATTATAAACATGTATTTATAAAGCACCAACATATTCTGCACCTTTGTGCAATACATGGGTTTATACCATGAACATACAGAATTAAATACAGAATGACCAATAATCCTTACATGAGGTGAAGAGTTTCCTATTTAAAAGAGCCGACAATCTTTATAAAGCTCAATCTTTGCTTGGCTTGACCAAATACAGGTATGGGACCAGTTATCCAGAATGCTCAGGACCTGGGGTTTTCCAGATAACAGATCTTTTTGTAATTTGGATCTTATACGTATATATATACTTTATATATAGTCTACTAGAAAATCATTAAATAAACCCAATAGGCTGGTTTTGCTTCCAATAAGGATTACTAATATCTTAGTTAGGATCTAGTAAAAGTAGACTGTTTTATTATTACAGAGAAAAAGGAAATCAGTTTTAAAAAGTTGGATTATTTGGATAAAATAGAGTCTACGGGAGATGGCCCTTCCGTAATTCGGAGCTTTCTGGATAATGGGTTTCAAGATAATGGATGTCATACCTGTACCTTCAAATGCAACAAATTACTCCAATCATTACTAAACCATAAAAAAGTGGCATTTTCTAAAGCCATAATTAATAGGAACAAAATATTTCCAATCCATTTTAAAGGATTACTATGGCTGTAGCAGCTTTAGCTACTTTTACGTTTCCAGGGCATACAGAGGAAAGAAAGGCATACAAAAGCAAATCCAGAAAAATAATTTGCCCTACCATACTTTATAGGATTCGGAGGATGGAATTTAAGGAATTTTGAGATGGCCTGTAATATCCTATAGCATAATAATTAGGTTTTCACAACATATGCCCCATGTGTAATACAAGGCACAAAGTTTAGCCAGGAGCAGTAACCAATATCAACCAATACAAGTTTTGCTTTTAAACAGGTGACCAGTAAATGTTACCTGCTGGGGTTATTGCTCCTAGGCAACCTTAGTGTCTTTTATTACATAACCTTATATGTGTCACAAATTAAAACTAAGCATTGTTCAGAGGGATACAGATTTTTTCATGACTAGACTTTTCTACTCCTGTCTCACTCTTTATTTGCTTTAAATTCTTCTTCTATTCCACCTGCTAAATTTGCTCACGTAAAGTCTTATCTAACACCTAAAACATAATATTTAATTGGTCCAAGTCTTTTAAGGTTGGTCTTTTAGTATTATTTACATGATTAAACAGCTTGGTAGCTTTCCAACTCAAGTAGAAAAACTATGAGCAACTTCATAGGGCAGTGCCTCTCTAAGGTGCCCAACTGGAGGCCTGAATGCAGTTTAAATTAATTTCGGATGGGTTTTTAGGGCCTAAGATTTTCCAGAATTCTCTATGACAACTTCATCATAATGCTGTATAGGCTTTCTATTGGATAATCACTTTCTATTTGGAAAAGGCTGCACCAAATCTGAAAGTCCTGCAGGGGTTGTCCGCCTTTGATTTAACTTCTAGTATGATGTAGAGAGTGACATTCTGCAATTGTTTTTCAATTATTTATTGAGTTATCAAAAGTAGCAATAGCGATAAATGTGTATCTTTACAGAGAATGTTTTTTTAGATGGGGTCAGTGACCCCCATTTGAAAGCTGGAAAGAGCCAGAAGAAGGCAAATCATTAAAAACTAGAAAATATAAATAATGAAGACTGATTAAAAAGTTGCTTACTTGGCCATTATATAACATAGTGATTGTTAACTTAAAGTTAATAGTTAACTTAAAGGTGAACCACCTATTTAAGGGGAGGCATACCAAGTGAAGAAGAGTTTAACATGCCACAGACCATGCAAACCTAAAGCTGGCCACAGATACAAAGATCAAAGTACGATCGGACTTCCCCATGTCCCCGACCTGCCACTAACCATTCAGATCAAATAAAGTAGTAAAAGAACAGATGACCCGATGTTCTGCCCCCGACAGCAATCGTACGAAAGTTATGTGCGACCAAATATAGTGACAGTCTCCCACGATTACAGAGATATTACCCGCAGACGACAGGAATCTTTTAACCTGTCCGATCGACTCCACACACGGTCCGAAAATCGTACGAATCCACGATTCGTATTATCAGATCTTTGCGTCTATGGCCAGTTTAAGATACTATGGAAGCAGTGTGCCTTTACAGGTAAAACAATTTTAAAGGGCTGGCCTGCTACAACGCTTTCCAAATAGAGGATAACTAATCATCCCTGACTTAGAGTTTTCCTCTCATTAATGGAAAAAAGTAAAGTACAAAGATAAGTCCCTGTAACCTTTCTGAATAACTGAACCCCACTTTTTGCACATTGTTTTCAGACACAGTTTTTATGATGGCACCCCTAAAGCAAGGATTCATTTTGGTAACAACACAGTAATCGATACTTTGAAACATTGCAAGAAATAAGAAGCTTAATTATGTATTCCATGGTAGCACAGAGCCAGGTACAGGCATTATTTTTTTTTTAGGTTTCAGTGTAAATCAAGATACAATATCTGGGGTTACCTTTGTGGTTTAGAGATTGTTTAAAAAAAATAAAAAGTCTGAAAGCAGAGTTTGCCTTTGTGTTAACTACAGCAAAATGATCTCTGTTGAGAGGAGAGATGTCAGAATCTGATTAGAGGCGGCTGGGTCTATGTATAATGAGACTGAACAGAATGGTTAGTTTACCAGAAAATTACGCCCACTCATGTACGATACAGTAATTATAAGCAATTTGAAGCTTAGCAAGGGAGCAACTGATGAAAATGTTTATAAAATGCAGCTTCATCCCATATTTTACCTCTATTATATAAATTACAGGCAGTGTGGGGGGGGGGAAATAATGAAACTATAAGGAATAAATCATTATTTGGGTAAGATTAAGTATTAATTGTACCTAATGTAATGAAATGTTGGTAATGCAGTTCAAATGGGCAGATCAGGAATAACTAACAACAGGTTGCCAGTTTAATCATTCTGGCACGTTTGGGTCACCATTAGGGGACACAGCTTATTCCTGCACTTGTTCTGACACTGGCTCACTGACTGGAGGAGGTCTCTACCAATCAGTAGTGCGTCAGTTACAGCATTACGGAAGGAGCAAAAAAGAGATGGAGAAAGGACAGCGGGAAAGACACATACAGGGCAATGAGTATGATATAGTATGAAATGAGTATGATATCATTGGCAATACATGACCTTGCTTGGTGTTTTATAGGAGCTATCAATACTAAATTTCTTGCACTGGAATTGCTGTTGCCATAGTAACAGGAGACTCAGCCCTATGTATAAGAGGACAGCTTACTCGTATATAAAAATATAAATAAAAACTCTGCAACATTATTTTATGTTAAACCTAAACAAAAAAGGGACATTTTGCTGGGTTAAATATTCAGATCACTCCGCTATTCAACATTTTTTTTCTATATATTTCAAAGTCAACTAGATACCGAAAAAAAAAGTGGTACTAAAAGGTTTACAAAATCCCATGATGCCGTTTCTGCCAAGTAAAACACCTACCAGGAGTTTAGTAATATGTTAGGCAATCATAAATCATGCTGCTAGACATTTTAAAAGGAAAAAAAAGGAGATTTATTGTCACATTGTAGACACGGTGTAAAAGCACAAATCCATTTTTCCATATATTCATCAACCCTCTGGATGTGTTAATGCACAAAGAATCTCAGCGTTAAAAAAATATAAAAAGAGGAAAAAAAACTTATTTTGTTTTATGGAAACATTAATAAAAATGTAAAGCACCCAAAACCAAAAAGCCTCTTTATGATACAATTTTCTACTTTAGTAATTTGAAGACATGATGCATAAAATGCATAGAGTAAGCAAGTCAACTTACATAAAACAGTAATAACATTGACACTAAAGGGGATAGTTTTGAAACCTAATGTGCAAAATAAACAGATATACTGGCAGATTTTTTTCTGTTTGTGCTTAGCTGTTGAAGGGCCAATGGCTGAAAAACTCTCTTCTAGAGGTCAAGTCTATAAGCTTTTTGTGGCTGTGATCAGAATGCTGCTACTTGTCCTGATCGCCTCCCATTCACTTTAATGAGAAGCAGCATGTGCCTTCCAGCAACTGCAATTAGGAATACAAAACATGCTGTCTGATCCCACCCATTCAAATTAATAAGAAATGGTCTAGGGCAAGTAGTGGTGATCAAAACGCTATGTGTGCCATGCCCTAAACACTATGAAATCAGTGCTCTAAAGCCTAGACTGCAAAACTTAAAGGTACAGTTCAGTGTACAAATAAAAATGGGGTAAATAGGCTGTGCAAAATAAAAAATCTTTCTAATATAGTTAGTTAGCCAAAAATGTAATGTATAAAGGCTGAAGTGAACAGATGGCTAACATAACAGAACACAACTTCCTGCTTTTCAGCTCTCTAACTTTGAGTTAGTCAGTGGGGCTCATTTATAAACAGTGAGCAAATTTGCACCTGGGCAGTAACCCATAGCAACCAATCAGTAATTGGCTATTTTCAGCCATCTGCAAGTTGGGCACTGAAAGCAATTGTCTGATTGGCTGTCATGGGTTATTGCCCAGATGCAAATTTGCCCCACTGTTTATAAATGACCCCCAGTGTCTTTAAGGGGGGCCACATGGGACATAACTGTTCAGTGAGTTTGCAATCAGTGGAAACCAAGAGAGCAGGAAGTAGTGTTCTGGCACGTATCATACCTCCCAACATTTTGGAAATAAAAAGAGGGAAAAAGTGCAGTGCGGTAAATTTTTTGACCACACCAATTTTTGTGGCCACACCTCCTAATTACCATGTTCATTTTACAAAATTTCGCAGGTTATAAAAGTTTGAAGCTGTGAGTCTAACTTCAATCAAGAGACCTGTTATCTTATATTGTTATAATTACGTATTTGCTTATTTCAAAATTGTTACAAATGTATCTTATCTGCAGCTGTGGCTGTTCTGGGCTCTCAGACAAAAGCCAATTAAGCTAGAAACATTGTTTCTTTGTCTACCTGTTCAGTGCAGAGAAAATTGGGACTTTCCAGTACAAATGAGGGACTGCAGGTTGAGCTGTTAAAAGAAGGACTGTCCCTCTAAAAATGGGACAGTTGGGAGGTATGCTTATATGACCCCCCCCCCTCAACTCACTGATTGGTCAGTCAGTAACTAATCAGTAGAAACCAAGAGAGCTGTAGTGTTCTGGCTATTATGTTACACATCCAGTCACTCCAGCCTTTATACATTACATTTTTGGCTAACTAACTATATTAGAAACATTTTTTATTCAGCCTATTTACCCGTTTTTTTATTTATATACTGAACAATTCCTTTAAATGATTAATTATACCTGATGTTCAACACCAGCTATCAGGTACATGTAACATTGTTGGTTTAAATGTGAGAAAATACAAACAGAGCAGTTAATTATACTCCTATCTCATCAGAAATCTCTTTATACATTTTACATTTAAAGTAGTGTTACATTCCATTCAACTTTTAAATAATGTAATGTAATGGGTAAATGGTTATTACGTTTTATTTGCTGTAGAAACACTGATCTTGCCATGGTTTGGCTCTGTTACTGAGCCCAAATCAGGAATAATTAGGAATCAGGAATAAATTCAGCAACGCAAGCACAGATACAAACAAAGGTAAACTATTTAACACAACAGGCTATACATTGCTTCCATCCACAAAATAAATGTTTTAGTTTAATGACAATGGCTCAGAAGTTTTATGTGTAATGCAACATCAAATAACGAAATTGCTGGTTTTGCACTCACAAAAACAGTGACACAAAGTTTTTAATGTCACGCCCTCTCATAACCTAACAAGAATAAATTCTCCAAAGGCTCTTCACACGGCTATATTAAAAGGAACCCATTAACAAATCAAAGAGCAAAAGGCCACTTTATATGGAAGATGATGTATTGCATTTATTAAGTATAGAAAGAGTTTAAAAGAACTTCTATAGGCTAATATATATTTATATGTGTTATGTCATTTACCTGCAAACTTCCTTCTTCCTCTGCCCCAGACATTAGCAACCCGCATTAGGAAATCATTTTATGCATTTAAGAGATATTTCTAATGATATTGTGCATTTAACAAAGTATTGCTCAGTGTGCCTTTTGCACAATTTGACTTGTATAAATATTACCTTTTGGATTCTATGGGAGTATGATCCCAAATAATGTGATTTATTGTTTTTTATGTGTTTGAAACACTTGCTGAGCAGGAAAGACAATAAACCCATATTTGATAGCTAAAATGCACCTCAATCTCAATTGCTTAAAGCACTGTAACATGTATTTTGCAATTAAAAGACTCATGATTACAACTGCACGTACATCTTGGCAGTCCAGGTTGTCCATTTCTGTTATGCTGACCTCTCAAATGCTTCTAGCACAGGCATGGGATCCGTTATCCGGAAACTCGTAATCCAGGAAGCTCTGAATTAGTGAATTTAATGAAAGTCTGGCTGCCATAGACTCCATTTTATCCAAATAATCCAAATGTTTAAATGAGAATGAAAGCTTAACTTAATGGGATACTGTCATGGGAAAATATGTGTTTGTCAAAACGTATCAGTTAATAGTGCTGCTCCAGCAGAATTCTGCACTGAAAAACATTTCTCAAAAGATCAAAAAATCTGACATGGGGCTAGACATATTGTCAGTTTCCCAGTTGCCCCCAGTCATGTGACTTGTGCTCTGATAAACTTCAGTCACTCTTTACTGCTGCACTGCAAGTTGGAGTGATAGTGACAGAACAATGGCAAGGTAACTAGATAGCAGCTCCCTAACACAAGATAACATCTCCCTGGTAGATCTAAGAACAACCCACTGAGACTGATTCAGTTACATTAAGTAGGAGAGATAGCCTGCCAGAAAGTAGTTCCATCCTAAAGTGCAGGCACAAGTCACATGACTGGGGGAGACTTTTGCATGTGCATGCATGTGGAGACTTTTGTCTTACCGCTCCATCTAGGAGGCTGTTTGGTAAGCGCTGACTTAGGCACCTCCCTCACACCACACAGCCTGTCCTGAAACCAGTGAAGAATGAAATGTTTCCACTGTAATCGTCGTTATAGAATCATAAATACAACAGATTTTCCTCACCCGTTTTCGGGTAGAAAATACAGAAAATTAAATCTACGTGGCGTTTTTGACCAAGTTTCTGTGTGAGCTGCTCCCAAATAGAAGAAGATTAGACCACACAAATATACAGTTCATCATAGGGCTTTGAAACTCAGTTCTTTATCATAAAATTAGATTTTAAAGGCTACAACTGAATATGGGTAGAAATGCTCAGAAGCCCTGTAAGCAGTAATGATCTATGCCTTTGAAGCTTCACACAGGAGCATGCCATCTTGGATCTGTGTGTCAGTGACACTCAGGGGTGTATTTATTAACATTGGAGACAAAGCAGTAGAAAAGAAGAAGACAATCTACTGGGTACATATTGAGATCTTCACTGCTATAGGGTTGTTGTCACCTTGGGCTGGCACAGAACCCCAAACATAATTTCTAGCCTACTTCTCCAGAAGCATAAATATGTTGCAATATTGTTCCTTTCAACAGTCTCTTCCATAGTTATTGGGAGATTTTGGCCATGTTACCAGTGTATTATGCTTTGTGATATAGAGGGTGTTTATGTTAAGAAATATTCATGATTTCTAATGCCCTGTGATTAGCAGGAAGACATAATGAGAACAGAGTAGCATGGTTAATTACACCAATAAGGAATGTGATTAATGCACTAATCATGGTTTCAGCTTTCTGCATTTAGTAGGTTTTAGTGCATGACTGCCATATAATAATTTAAATGGCATCATGCCAGACTGTTTTCTCTATCATTGGCGTAGGACAGGGGGATAAGTTGCTCAGCCCCTGACCTAGATTTGTGCTCACACACACTTTTATCTATTTTATCGTGTGATAATTGTCCCAACATAAATGTTAATGGTCATAATTAAAGGCAAATACATCCCAAATGCTTTTGATATAAAAAGAGTTTTAACCCAACGGTATCTTTTTTTTGGGAGGTGTCCAAAACGTAAATGATCATATTTTGTGCTCTTTGCCTGCATGGGAAAGTTAAAAAAAATGCTCAGAGTCTATAAAAAAAATATATCGGTTTAACAGCACAAACAGGAAACCAGATGTTGCAGCTGAAACGTTTGAGCATCCAAGGGCAGAAGGCATAATGTCTCCAGGGTGCCAATAGCATTAACATCTTAACTGCCAACTGGCATTGTTAATAGTTTCCTGCAAAAGACTAGTAGATATGGCAAGGGAACAATGCTTACAAAAATTTATAAGAGCACTGTACAAAGTCACTGACTTTTATAGCACTGATATCTAAGCATAATAATAAGTAAAAATATATTTTCAGGGAGCCCATCTTGTGACCGGGATGCTTTTTAGACTTTGGCCATCATCATTATCTTGATGCTTATACTGAAGCACAAGATGAACGTATACTGCACTAACAGCTAGCTGATCTCCGACTGAGACAATAAGATTGATCTCTCTGCCCTTGGCACTTGTGTGGCAAGCTTATGTTTTTAGGTTGTCTGAGCTGTAGGGATATTAAATGATTTACCCAAGGTCATAAGGACTTCAGCATAGGAGACATCACTTGTAACAGGATCTTGGTCACCCTGGGCCAAAGTACGATAGGGCTGATTTATAGTTATAGGTGCTAAATTCCATTAACCATAGCCACCAATCAGATCTGGGCTTTTGTTTTCTGAACCAAACAAACTGCCTAATGATCCTTATGGGCAACTGCACCTGAGTCAGTAAATCCGTGCCAGTGATTTTACAGTTATTTAAAATTAGGGATGCACCAAATCCACTATTTTGGATTGGCCCGAATCCTTCGCGAAAGATTCGGCTGAACACCGAACCGATTCCATATCTTATTTGCATATGCAAATTAGCGTGGGAAGGGGAACATTTTTTTACTTCCTTGTTTTGTGACAGAAAGTCACGCATTTTCCCTCCCTGCCCCTAATTTGCATATGCAAATTAGGATCCGGTTCGTCCAGGCAGAAGGATTCGGACAAATCCGAATCCTGCTGAAAAAGGCCTGGATTTGGTGCATCCGTATTTAAAATTCAATGTTAGAAGAGAAGGAAAAGTATAATTACTCGGGGGTGCCAATAATTACTCAGGGGTGCCAATTTGTTAGGCACCCCTCCCCCAGTCATTTTAATCCCTTCCCTGAGACCCAGGCCCAATGCTCCAGTTAGCCAAAAACTGCTCTGCCATGGGTACTATTGCAGCACCATGTAAACATCATCTTTCTACTTTTGGATCACTGTACATCCCTGGGCCAGGTGCACATGCTCAGTAAAACAGAAAGTCAAATTTTAAGCTTTTTAAGCTACTGGATATCAGCACAATGGCAGCATGGGATCCATGGAAGACAGAATATGGTGACGTGGCACTCATACAGCAGTGTTCAGCAAACTGGAGCACCTCCCCGGGGTGCCTAATACCCCTAGTGATTATACTTTTCCTTTTTATTTTCTTTTTTTTTTTTTTTTACATTTTTAGCCAAATAAAAAAACAGGTTTCAAGTGCCAGACAGTAAAAAAAAAAAGAAGTATCAAGTGCTTGTGTATTTCACTCCAGGTGCATGCAGTCAATCTGGAACATTGCAGCATATAAGAGAAAGCTTTGCGGCATGCAACAGACCAGTAATCTATAGCAAACCTTCAATGTTTGTGCAGCAACAATGTTCTCAGATGAAAATGTTCTCAGTATTTAAAAGATACGAGTATTGTGTGGTGCTTACTCCTGCACTATTTTACAGTACTTTTTACCGGGCATTACCTACCTTAAAACGACACGGGAACATGCGTCTTGGGGAAGGTTTTTTTTTTTTTTTTAATCTCTGAAAATGGTTGATTTTCAGTGGTGCAGCTAAATATATGCCAATGACCAGCTCACTAAGGAGCATGCTACGGTTGGCAACTGCCCACTTTCCACTATGCAAGTGTCAGGAACCTGAATCACGTAAGTCTCCATAGTGAGCTGGGCCAAGAAAAGACAAGTGTCATATTCAGAAAATAGGGCATACCAATGGTATTATGAAAAAGGTGTCACTATCACTTGAATAATGAGTCATCCAGGTCCAATAGTAATAAAAAAGTATAAATATTATATACAGGGTTTCTTAACCAGTTAAACTACTAGACAGACAATAGAACATGGCAGTGGATATATGCTGATGAGGTGTAGATTTAATGCTTTTCTTTCAAAACATTTGCAATTCTTATTGAAAAGACACATGCCTGCAGAGCAGGTAAATCTATTTTTGGCAATAGACACTACATATATACACACAGTTATAGGCACAGATATAGGATCCATTATCTGGAAACCCATTATCCAGAAATCCCCAAAATTACTGTAAGACCATCTACTATAGACTTCATTTTAATCAAATTATCCCAAATTTTAAAAGTGATTTCCTGTTTCTCTGGAATAATAAAAACAGTACCTTGTACTAGATGGTAACTAACTAACATAGAACTAATCCTTATTGGAGGCAAAACAATCCTTTTGGGTTTAATCAATGTTTAAAATATTTTTTAGTAGTTAAGGGTATGGAGATCCGAATAATGCAAAGATCTCATATCCGGAAAACCCCATGTCCTGAGAATTCTGGATAACGGGTCCCAAACCTGTATAATGAATGTTTTGAACACATTGTCACAAGCTTACCTCTGGAGTGTTTTTCTTGAATTCCCGACTTTGATCAATAAGGTTTTTTCTGGATTGTTCACTTTCATCTTGTCTGTTTGCCAATACTGTTGCTGTTGTGTCGAGTTCTCTCTGTCAAGGAAAGAAAGCATCAGCAAGGGGACACAATATCCAACATTTTCAAATGTCGAAGTAGGAGGATTTTTTCTTTTTACATTATTGGGAGACTTGTTTACTAGGGGGCTGCTGCTTGTCACAACATTTTACGCCAACTTGCTATGGTTTTTTAATAAAAAATGTTGCATTTTTTTTGCACATACGTATGCTACAGTTATTCTAGTAAAATTTGGGGACCACTGTAAAAGCCAGGGAGATAGATGGATCTGCATGGTAGCATGCTAGCTGCAAACATAGCCACAAGGGAAGGTGGTGTGAGTCCCTGCTTTGGTGAGTGTAATTTGAACATCATTTGCCAAACTTTGCATACGGTTATTTCCTGAGCAGTCAAATTGGTGCTAATAAACAAATACAAACATTGTGGTAGATCCAAGCAGCCGGGGACAGAACTGTTGACTATGTTGTCGGTTTATAATTTAAGAATGTAGACCTATAATACAAAAAGGATGCATTAACGCATGTAATATGGCCTTGGGTATTAGCTGCATCCTTACCCACAACTCAAGTCAAAGAGCATGATGCTGTCATTATGTTTCACTGCCCCTGAAGCTTTTCTTGCTAATTCTCGATACACACATATAGATATATTTGTAGGGTCTTTAGGGACTGTTTCATCAAATCCAGCTGTTTCTATTAAATTATTGTATTCATTAATCTAAGTCTTCAGGTGCAAAACCTTATTATGTCCGCAGTGCAAAAAATCTGGAGATCTTTTTCTTAGCCGAGTGCCTTTAGAGCAGTCTCATACCCATCATACATACCGGTACTAGCTAGAATATTTACATACTGGTTAGAGTCTACATTTCCTTCATCTCTGTACAATGACAGGGGAGCACTATGACAAGTTTTAGCTACAGACAAGCAAGCAATTTCTTACTCAAAAGGCAAACCACGCACACTGGCCACAAAATGCCAACAGGAGTGTACAAACGTTGTGACAAAGTTTTCAGCACTTGAGCATCTTTCAGTGAATCGAACGCAAAACGACCGAAAAAAACCTGAACATCATGAAGGATTCAAGGGAACTCTACCATTGATTTCTACATCACCTCGACAGGTTTTAGCTGGAGTATTTTTGGATTCAAATTATTTCCAGCTTTGGGGTATAATAAAAAAAATTTCATGAAATCCTGGAAAATTCTATTTTTTTTTTTTTTAACCCAAAAATTTTAATTTTTGACTGAAAACTACATCCAAAAAACTCATCTTTTGGGAAAACACAACTCAGCTGCTAAATCTGCCCCTAAATGTTGGTGGTTAGGATATTCTATCAAAATAATCAGGTTTTATTGCACAGGACGTGCTAACTGGTTTTAGGGAAGATCACAAAGTGTACATGCTCATGACCACTTATTCTGGAACAGTTCAAATAGCATATTATTACAGGGCCAAAAACACAGGGAAAATGAATAAAAATGGCCAATGTGGATTTAAAAATAGTCTACATGATGTGTACATATATTAGGGTTGCCACCTTCTGAGCGGTGGAACTCTGGGCAGGGGGGCACGTGTGATGTGATGGGGCTGACATAATGGGGTCGGGTTTGTGATGTGGGGGCGTGGCACACGTTCGCCACGTAAATCCTAGGAAACCCTGCCCATTTTTCCAAATTAGGAATTTGACCCGGACAGCCCTTCAAAAAACTGGGCTATAATACACAAAAGCCATGAATGTCTTATAAATTATATCCTTATAAACGGTGGGTTCTGATGTCATCAGTTATAAATGGTGAGTTCTGATGTCATTTCTTTCACATGACTCACTGAAACTTGTGTATTATAATACATAAAGTACCCCCATGGCAAAATATAAGGATATTAGAAGTTACCTCGGAGTTCGGCCTTGTGTTTTTATATGGTTATGAAACTCCTCGGTAACGTATAATATCCTTATAATTTACAAGAGGGGGTACTTTATTCACTATAGAGAGAGAGAGAGAATAAAGTGTATATATATATATATTTATTAACTAAGGTCCCACTAACGAAGCACAATAACACTAACAATAACAGGACTCCTGTGTCAAAATATGTTTATTGTGTTGACTTTTATGGTTATTGATATTATTGGTTCTTTAGATTGTGAAATTATTTTTTCCTGTACAAATTCTACAACACACTCGCTTTAGATACTATAGATCCTGGGATAGTTGTAGCTATATAACAGTTTGGGGGCATCATACTTACAGCATTGTCCAGGAAATCTATTGACATGTTGCTATGCTGTAAGATTAGCAGCAACGAGAATAGTACAAAACACATATCAGGACTGGCATGTAAGATATTAATTTTACCTAACAAGGTATTTGTGATGGGGCTTTTAACTTCTTCTATGTCGCAGTCTCAGCGGCTCCTAGAGAGATTTAATTTGCTGTGTCACAGACAGTTTTGGGCAAAAGGCTTTTCTGTCAGAACTGTGATGTGTTTGTTTTCCTTACACTTTTCAACTCCTTCATGTGCCTGTTGTGGGAGGATCTGAAGACACAGACCTGAACAGAGTCTATTGACAGCAGTTGAGTCTTTGCTTCCTGTCTAAACGGACATCCTGTTAAGCTCCAATTACTGCCAACTCGGCACAGATCACCAGGATTTCTGTTCATCAGTAAGAAGATTTGATACAATACAAAGGCATATTTAGTCAGCAGGCAGGCTTGCGATTAAAAGATCTGACATTGCTTAGGAAAGCAAAGGAAGGATAGTTTCAGGTTCCTTCAAGGAAAATATACACTGGCTGTGTATTTATGATAATGCAGAAATATATACCATTAATCTTTATTGCCCATAGTCATCCTGTGGGAGAAATGATGTATGACTTTAACACAGCATGGGGAGACGTTACAGAAAAATGTGTCTGCATTAATTACAAAATATTTCATCAGGCCTTGGACACCCAGATTGAGGGGTGTAACTATAGAGGAAGCAGACCCTGTGGCTGCGGGGGAGCCCAAATAATGAGCAATTGCAACATTTATTGGTAAAACAGGGCAATCTCTGGATATGTGAGGGCCCTAAAATGAATGTGCTGTGGGGCTCAATAACACCTAGTTACGCCACTGCCCAGATTCTCTGTTTTAATAGTTTTATAATTGCACTTCAACTGCAATTATAGGTCATCACAAAAAGTTGCAGCCTGCAGTATAAATGACAAGGAGACTGCACAATTCCCATTAACTTCGGAGTATTTCTTTTCACCAGTACCTAGAAGTCTTCTTCGGTCCCTCCTGCATGTGTGCCAAATATTCATATATTGTGTTTTTACCAATAGCTACATTTGCACCTTACAAATAAATTCATTGCAGCAGAAATTTCTAATAGAAGGACAATGGTTATGCAAATCTACAATACACGGATGAGAAATTAGCTCTCAGTAACAACTAGGGATGCACCGAATCCAGGATTTGGTTCGGCATTCTGCCTTTTTCAGCAGGATTCGGCCGAATCCTTCTGCCCGGCCAAACCGAACCCAAATCCTAATTTGCATATATATGGAAAATTTGGTGACTTTTTGTCAGAAAACAAGGAAGTAAAAAGTGTTTTCCCCTTTCTTGGTGCACTGGTGAGAAATAACTCTACTCATTGGAGACCCCCTTTTATTTTTCATTTTATTAAAGGTTTACATGATTTTCTAGTAGACTTGAGGTATAAAGATCCAAATTATGGAAAGATACCCAGAAACCCCCAGGTCCCGAGCATTCTGGATAACAGGTCCTACCTGTACCAAAAACAACACATATGCATTGATCCATTTAAAGAGGAAACACCTATTCACTGCTCTGAGCTTGGCTTTGGAGTTATAAAATCTTTGGAGTACAAATGTGAAAGAGAAAATATGTTACAAAGAGTTGTTACTGGATAAAATGTAACCACCAATATTCTCCTGACTTGCACTCTTTCTGCCCCGTTTATTTGTAACAAAGGAGCAAGCCCACTGCTATTCTGCCCAAATTCCAGTCTGCTCATTTCTACTATACCCAACCTTTCTTTGCAGATCAAAATTGTAACATACAGATTTCCTGAAGTCAACAGTTTCGTACCTCATTTAATGGAAAATGATGGTTATAAGATGGACATTCTAATACTGTCAAAGTGCTTGATATGCACAGGAAATTTCATTTTATATGCTATAAACAGTAAATCTAGACAGTCATAAAAACCTCTTCAATACTGCATAAATCACTGAGCTCAGAGAAAGAATCATGAGAAAGTGAAAGGCCCTGTCATATTTTATATAGTCTTAGAGGTACCGTGTAGCTTGCCAGTGCTTGTCATTCAACAGAATTTCATCTTTCTGTAGAATTTTAGTGTGTGTGTTTCAATTGAACGTATGAATGTGTAACTAATGTGTCCCTATGAGAAAAAATTTGTACTTTTGCAGAACCTTTAGAATATAAAACATAGGCGCGGTTTCCACCCAACTAGGGAAGCAGGCTCCTCTTTTGGTACCTTTGATCTATTAAAATAATTTCCTGCTGTGACTTTACTACCCTTGCAACAAGATGCCAGAAGATGGTTTGCTCTTTGCAATAAAGGAAATCAAGGATACATGAGGAACTGTCTTCGCAGAGTGCAACGTTTTTCCCTACGAAACCCACACAACTGAAAGTAATGTATGATTAATGGGCAACTTTTGCCAAAATACATTGTCCTACTCTACTTAGCTGGAATTAAATAGAACAAACACTCCTTTGTGATTATTTTATAGAGACAACTGTGAGAAAGACCGTTAATACCAATAAACACAGAAAGTATATGGAATGTCTTCAAAATGATGCTAAATAATTGTACACCTCTGTACATTCCCCTAATGACCACACAAAGCAAAACATACATGGCTTAAAAGAACATTTAAGGTTCCGAATGGAACAGCACCGTTTGTCCTTAGAAGAATACAAATGCCTTTATTGCATAACCTTTTGGGGAATTACAGCAACATTTCGGTCCATATTTGGTTTGATAAAGGGCCAAAGGTGGCCTGAAACGTTGATATATATGTATGTAATAGAGGCATTTTTATTCTACAATGGACAAGCGTTGCTGTTCCATTCTGAACCCTGTGTACTTGCCAGTGAACTATGTTGAGAATTGAAGTGTTGTTGTGCCGACTACCTTCTGTTTAAAAGAACAGTTAGCCATGAGACTGCCAAGCATGTAAACATTGAAAATAAAAAAGGGCACTGCTAAGAAGAGCAAAACGCATTCAGATTTTAATAATAGTAAACAAGTGAAGCAGTACAGTAAAGAAAACGGTTAATGAAGGCCTCCTTTATAATGGACCCAATGTAATAGTCAGAGAACTTGAAAGTATTCATACAAGGGTACTAAAGGAGATTAGTGGTGTGGTTGCCAGAGCACATTATTTAATCTTCTGCGATTCTCTCATGTTTGGCACTGCACCAAGAGATTGGTGAATTGCTAATGTGGTGTCATTATTCAAACAAAGAATCCCATTCTCAGCCAGGGATCCATTGGCCTGTTAGATAGACTGTGGCAGGAAACCTTTGGGAAAAATATTGGAATACATTTCAAATCAAAACACTTTAAGTATGTGCCAGCATGGATTTATGTGTAATTGATCCTGCCAGACAAATATAATTGACTTCTATGAGGAGGCAAGCATACACCTAGATTCTGGGATGGCAGTGGATGTGATTAACTTAAATTTGGTGAAATCATTTCATACCATACCATACATAAAGTTACTGATTAAATTAAGAAATCTGGACTTCAGACATTCTATTTGTACTTGGATAGGCTGGCTGCAAAATAGATTACAATAGTGGTAATATATGGTATATAGAAGTTGGCGCAAAGCTGTTGTGGAGAACCTGTTCCTCGTCTAAAGTTTAGCAATCTAACTACTTTCTCTGTTTGATGATATATTGCTGATGACACTAAATTGTGCAAAACTAGGTTGCATGCAGAATGTTCCTACTACTGAACTACTGAAGAGATATTATTACACTAGGAGGCATAGTAGAACTATGATATGCATTTGGGGCAAAAAATAAACAGCCTGGGGAAAAACCAGCACCACCCTGGCCCTGCCCCCTTTCCCCCACAACACTGATATGTCAGAGTGCAACATTAAAGGGGATATAAGCCCAAAAACAAAAGTGATGCAAAGTTTTCAAACTTGATCTGAGTGGTCCTTAGAGCAATTTACATAAATGTTCTATTGAAGACACCAGTGTAAATGATCCTATGCACATATTGTATAGTCAGTTAACCCCAAAGTGCTGTAGAGTCAAAAGTCTATTAGCAATCTAAAACTGCTACTATATTTTAAAAAACACTGTGTAAAATACAAAATAGCTCAGAGAAGCACTCTAAGTAGTAAGTCAACATCAATCCATTTTTTTACTCCCCTTTGAGGAAACTAGTTCCTAGAAATAAAAATGAGCTACATTTCGAGGATACCCACTAACTACCAAGGTAACTTTTTTCACGTATGTTTATAGAACAACTGAAAAGACGACTCAATCAATTAGTTAAGGAAATGGGTGTCGCCTGCCCTCTGGCTCCTAAAAACATGTATGACTCCTAAATTTGTATGCATTTACCAAAAGCCAATAAGCCTGTATTAATCTATGGAGCTACAATTATACTTCATTTCATTTCAATGACACTCATGAGTCACTGCTGAAACAACTAAAAGTAGACTTACAAATAAGAACCACACCCTTTTAAATTTTAAGAAGCCAATTTGATAACATGCGTTTAACACTAATGATTTTGATTAACAGACAGACGTTATTACCATTTACATATTTTAAAATGTTTGCGTATTTAGGCTTTGGTTTTAGGATTTGGGGTCATTAGATCTTACATGTAGCAAGTAGCCTGGAATATACTGTATGCATTGGAAAATTCCATACCTAATTCCATACCTAAGAAGATACAAGACAGCATTTGCAATTTAAAATGGCATAACAGTGGTTTTTCTTTTTCTTGGTTTATCTATCCCATACGCGGTAAGATTTTGCCAAATAAAATCCTCCTATTTAAATGTTTAAAGGTGTGTGTTTTACCTTCACTGATTCAACAAGATGTACTCTACGCTTTCTATGCACATGCACAGGGTGAATTCCAATCTGGCAGCTAACACTGACACAAAGAGAATGTATGCCAAGACTTTAATTGATGTTAGTTGCCATTTCTAAGAGTGGAATTGCATATGTTACAACATTTATTTTTTGCTTTGCTTGTCCTTTAAGGGTAGAACTACATGGGCGTTTTGACATCTGCTACCTTTTGTTCTGGCGCGACAAATCGCAGGCGTTACGTCGGATGCGCCAAATCTAAGGTAATAGCAATGTTGGACGTTGTTGCAGCGTGCATCGGTCACGACACAACTGTCAGATGCATGTTGTGTCTTCATCCGACAGTATGCACGCTTTTGACAACATCCGACATTCCTATAAATTATATCTAGATACGAAACGCGTTAGCACATCTGTTTTTAACTCATGGAATAAAGATCTAATTTTATCCGAATTGGTGCATCGCAGGAGAGTGTGATCATTTCAGGATTTCCTTGCATCTCATCATAAGCTACGGGTTCGGGTCGCTGCACCTGGGCCACCCACCTTCATCGGTGAGTGTGAACTATCTATATAATGTTTGATTAAATGTGTGGAGAAGGCTGACCCTTCTAGAGACAGACCTGGGGCTTTGAACCCAGGTCAATTTTTATACTGGATGAGCTTCGGTTTTTTTATTAGAAATTGAATTTAACACTTATAATGAACTCCACCTTAACTAGTTATTTGCAGATGGAAAGAGAGGAGCTCGTTTACATAGAACCTATTCCAAGAATTTAACCAACCAACTTGTCAGTACAAATTTTACAGCATCAGTTGTCTTGACTGTGTATGTTTACTACAATTGAAGAAGGTAATCAGACATTCCTTATTAAAGGGAGCTGAGTAGGAAGGGGTTCTTTTTTATCAAAGGAATAGAATACATTTTAAACACAAGTCCAGTTTATTGTGCCCCTTAACATCCTACTTGAACAATAATATACAACACTGAACTTTAAAAAGTCTTAAACACAATTCAAATATACATTAAGAACAGCCATCCTACGAACATGCACAGAAAAAAAAAAAAAAAAGTTCAGCAATGGAACTTTTGTAGTGCAAGGGGTCCCAACCTTTTTTTCTCTCCATGAGCCACATTTAAATGTAATAAAACGAGAGCAAAAAAAGCATTCAAAAAGTTCCTGGGAGTGCCAAATATGGGTTTTGAATGGCTACTGGTAGCACCTATGTGGACTGGAATCCTATAGGAGGCTCTGTTTGGCAGAACATGTGGCTTTTATATAACCAAAGCTCGAGAGCTACTGGTTGGTGATCACAGTTATAGTGGTTGCAGCTTAAGACAAAACTGAAAAATGGATTTCTGTAGAAATAACGTCCCTTAGCCTTTTATAGAACAGCAGGCTAAAGAATACATGCAGTATATGTTTAAATACTTTTCCCTTTATAAACAGTCAGCTTGTAATCTCATTGATAACTCCAAAACATGCTACTATTGAAAGCTACCGCAAAAATCCATCAAAACATGCTGGGAGCACAGCTGTATTCTATTTTCACCAGTTCTAAATTAATCCAAGATGCTTCAAGCCCACACCCTGTTGCAGCTACTGTAAAACATGGCGCTGAGAGCCCAGGCCAGGAGTTTCCATCTGCTTGAACAGCCTCCAGAAGCACCTTTAACTCCTTGCACAATTTTTTTATATTCATCAACACAAGGGGAAACAGGGGCATATTTTATATATTAGCTCAAAGTATGGACTACAAAGACAGAATGAAGGTACAGCCAATCTGTCTTTCTATATTGGAGAGTTGGCGCTAGTTCTACCCACAGAACTTTCTGCATGGAATATGTATGTTCTCCACTTAGTGTGTTGGCTTCACTTGTTTCGGATCAAGCCAGCAGAGAAGGCCCTTATTTTACATGCAGCATTTACAGAAGCGGTTATTCAATCACATACGTTCTTGCCCGAGTGGAGCTTACGATCTATGTGATGTCCCTATCATGCAATGCATAGTAGGGTCAATTTCACCCGGTGCCAATTTACCTGCCTATATGTTTTTAAAGGGTGCATAGAAAATCAGGACAAAGCCTCATAGAAAATGGAGGACACAAACTCCATAAATATTATTTGTTAAAGTGGACCTGTCACCTACACATAAAAAGCTGTATAACAAAAGTCGTCTGTAAATTAAACATGGAACCCAAATTGTTTTTTTTTCATTAAAGCATCCATACCGGTTATAAAGGTGTTTAAATATCTGAGCTGTCAATCTAATATTACCTGTCCCGCCTCTGTTTAAGGACCAGTAAAATATAAATATTTCTATTTTAAAATGTGTATCTGGTACTCAAGTCCCTCTCATATGAGAGAAGTTTTCATTCTATAGTTCAGTACCATTCATGTGACATTTGACCACTGTTTGACCATATTCCTGCATAAGAACTAAAATGACTGCATTCTACACAGCTGTTATCTACCACAGGTATGAGATCCATAATCCAGAAACCCATTATTTAGAAAGCTCCAAATTAGCATAAAAACTTGCTCTATAGCCCAACTTCAACTTGCGTGGCTGCTTCCATAACTACCAGGCAGCTTATTTATATAATTATATGATTTTTACCATAATGAGGTAACCATGCATTTTATTTAAATTTACAATACCCTTTCATTATTTGATTCTACTAGTCCTTTCAATGTGTCTACTACCCTACTATGTGTTAAAATACAACATAAATTATTTTAAAAACCAAAATAATCTTTTTAAAATATTAGGATTTTCCATGTTAAACAATCCCCGATGGAGGTAGACATTGTATTAACCACGCCATCCTTCACCCCCTTCTTTACAGAATACAGGTTTGAATATGTATGACATCAGAAGGGTAATTGTTGAATAAAAGGTAACGGTGGGATTTTCTACTAAATGGCATCACGAATACTGAGGTTGCTCCACCTTAAATTCAAACAATGCAACACAATGTACATGTGCATATTTGTGGATAGTTAAACACATCGCATATATATTTTTTTCTTAACTTTCTTAAAAGACAGGATAATGATAACCGATTACCCATAGTATTCTCATATTTGCACAGCAAACAATTTTTGTTTAGAAAAGAGGGGGACTTTGTGCTTGGTGATGGCTTTGTCTATTAATATAAAACATGATTAATGTGCAATAAGTCCTCAATACACCCAAGAAGCAAGGTAGGCTGAAAAGTAAAACATATCCTGAAACCACATATAAAACGTTCAGTCTTTTAGTAATTAAATAAGTTTTGGATTTATTAAATGAATAATTCCTTTCTCATCAAAGGCACATCATTTAAAATAAGAAAGCTTGACAGGAAATAAAAATAAAGGCAAGGATTTTCTTTTGACGCTGGAAAAACTCCAGTAAAAACTGGTTTGTACATGGGAACACGGTGTCAGACTTCGGCAGAATCAGTTTGTCTGACTTGTGGTTTTTGACAGTATTCATCTTTTCTTGGCCTGATCCAGAGCAATTAGTGCTTGTCAGTTAAATCATATGGTATTAAGTTTATCCAGGCATTTTTTAATTACAGTAAGCAGAACAGAAAGTAAACGATGGCTGCAACAACTTTAGATTTTCACTTCCGTTCTGTTCAGCACAGATTTGTGTGAGCCTGTTTGTACACGCGACTAAAATGATCAGATCCTGCTTTCCCACAGTCAATGCAAATACACATTATAGCGTTATGGAAGATAGCTCATAGTACAAGTTGATCCTGGGACTAGTCCCATTGCCATTTTGGAGTCAGGAAGGAATTTTTCCCCCCTCTGCGGCAAATTGTAGAGGCTTCAAATGTTTTTGGTTTTTTTTGCCTTCCTCTAGATTAACTAGCAGTTAAATGAGAACCAAAGAAGTAGCTAGAAATGTTGTACATTATATTTTGGGCTTCTGTACCAGCCCAAGGCAACCACCCTTTAGCACTAAAGGTGGCCATAGATGTAGAGATCTGCTCATTTGGCGCTGTTGGCAAACAAGATGATCTCTCCCCAATATGCCCACATTAAAGTAGGCAATATTGGGCTTATCTGAACACTGGCCCTAGGGCCCAACGATCGGATCATAATGGATCCAATACGGGACCGCATACACGCACAGATGCGGCCGCGATCTGACGGGATTTTTTAACCTGCCCGATCGAGATCTGGCTGACTTTCGGCCAGATATCGATCGGGGAAGCCGGTCGGATGGCCCCACACACGGGCCAATAAGCTGTGACTCGGTCTGTCATCAGCTTTTATCGGCCCGTGTATGGGGGCCTTTAAGTTCTGTCTCCAAAGATGCCCCACTAGCTCCCCATCTTCTTTTCTACTGCACTGCACATGCTCTGTGCTGCTGTCACTTACTGAGCTTAGGGACCCACTCACAATATACAGTACACATAAAATAGAAATGTCACAATATAAGGCTGATTAGTAATTAATACAGATAATTACTACATGGCAGCACAGAAACCAGTGCAATTAGCATCAGAATTTAATAATCAGCCTTGTAGCATCAGTTTATATTACAGGCAAATCTCATTTTCTGCTTGATAATTTGCAACGACCACTAAATTTAGCTTCTCAACAGCTGCTCAGAGCCCACTGAGTATGCGAGTGTCACAGATTAAGAAGATGAAACTTTAGGCTGGTGCAATAAATTCTGTATATAAAATGGCATTTTAGCCAAGTTTATTTTTAGGGTTTAGCTTAAGCAGGTTACATATAGACTTAAAAGGTTGAACTTGATGGACGGGTGTCTTTTCAACCTAACTTACTATTTTACATCAAGCCAATCTGGTCAGATGTTAATAGAATTGAGCCACACAGACTACCCTGATCTAGATGGTAAGTAGTCATTACACAAATAAGAGAGTCTGCAAAGTCATTGTAAGGGCATTGTGCACATGCAAAAAACTGGTTTTCAGTGAGATCCGTTGTTCTATAGGACACAATTCGTGCAAGGGTGGGCAGTCAATAACCACCAATTTGGTTATAAACAGAATTAAAAGCTCTGAATTATGGAAAGGCCATCTCTCATAGACTCTTATCTGAATGATCCAGATTTTTAAAAGATTTCCTTTTTCTCCAAAATCATAATAAAACCGTAACTTGTGCTTGATCCAAACTAAGATATAATTAATCCTTATTGGAAGAAAAAAAAAACAGACTGACGGGATTATTTAATGTTTACATGATTTTCTAAGTGTGAACATCCAAAGTAAGGAAAAATTCATTATCTGGAAACCCCCAGGTTCCGAACATTTTGGATTACAGGTCCCATACATGTAACTCTGTGTTCTTGCAAATTCATAGAGCTGTGTACCTTGCTGGAATTATATAAATAAATGATGATGGTCCAGCCAATACAAATTCAAATATTGTTTCAAAGTTAAATGAAAGTAAGCAGTATGTATTGAGACACGATTGTAGACCGAGAACAACGAGTAGGGAATGACAAATACATAAATACAGGGCCGGATTTCTATTTCCAGCACTCCTAGGTTGGCTGCTGTCAGTCCACTCCACCATCAAGCTACATAACAACATAAGCAGAGAAAAGCCCCTTGAAATAGTGAGTGTATTCTGAATCAGGGCACACAGTGCATATTCTTCTCCAGTGTTTTTCACCTTGCAGAGAAGTGGCCTAAATATTCCTATTTCTAGAAGCAACGTTAACTTGACGCATGGGGACTTTTTTTTAAACATTGAAAATGTAAATGCTTGTAAGCATTTTGTATCTCTAGGTGTAACAGGCCCAGATGTAAAATGATTTCCATGCAATATTACATTAGGTTTTATTAATTTTTTTTAAGAAAACACCTGTCAACCTAAAATCTAGTTAATAAGTTAAATTTAGTCGGTGTTAGATTCAGTTCTTGGTCAACTGGTCAGTTGAGACTAAGCTCATGTATGCTGCTATTAGCCACTTGTAATTGGATCATATTGCAGCGAAACATCTAGTTGGACTAAATGTGGCCATAGACGTAGAGATCCACTCGTTTGGCGATGTCAAACGAGCGGATCTTTCCCCGATATGCCCACATTGAAGTGGGCGATATTGGGCCGACCCGATTCCCTAGGTCCCAACGATCGGATCAGAACAGAGGCCAAACTGACGGTGGATCGCCGGACAATAAAAAGATGCGGCCGCAATCCGGTGGATTTTTTAACCTGCTCAAACTGCATCTGGCCAACTTTCCACCAGATATCGATCGGGAAAGCCTGTCGGGGGGCTCTACACACAGGCCAATAAGCTGCCGACTTGGGGGGAAAGGGCAAAGTGGCTAATGCTGTCGAAAATTCACCAGTGTGACATCATTTTGGCACTCTGCCGATTAAGAAACGGTCACTGGCGCAACTTCGCTAAGAAGACAGACTCTGGCGCAACTTCGCACTCTAACGCCAGGTGAATTTTAGCTCTGGCAAAAGAGCATTACTATGCAAATTCACTAAGGTTTTGATTTTCCTGACCGTTACCCTCTATCGCCAGACTTGCCTTCACCACCTCAAACCAGGCGAAGTGCAATAGAGTTGAGTTCCTCAAAAAAAAAGTTGAAAATTTTTCTAAGTCCCAAAAAACGCTGGCGTCTTTTCATTTTTACAGGGTGATAGGCTGGAAAAGATCGAAAAAATTTTTTGGGGCACCCTCCTTCCCCCTACATTTGATAACATATGGCACCTAAACGAAACTGTGAGCACATGTGTAGGGCAATAGAACACCTCTATATAATTTTATTAAGGTTCTCTGGCCTTGTGTAGTGTAATGTATTTGCTGCAGCATGTACGGCCATTGTACTTTAACTGCACGCTGTATGCAAATTAGCCAACGCTAGCATAACTTCAAACTGCTGGCATATTTTCGCTAGCGTAACTTCGCCAGCATTCGTTACCCTGTGCGCAGCTTCGGATCTTCGTGAATTAGCGTTGTCCAGGCAAATTTACGCCTGGAGAAGTGTTGAGATGTGTGCAAAGCCAGAGATGGCAAATTTTCACCGGTTAGTGAATTTGCCTCTTAGTCTGTCGGCAGCTTTTACCTTTACAGTCCCAATGCAAATCAACAGATGAATAACATTCAAAAAACAGGCTAAGCATACCATAACCAAATCAGGATATCAAATTGTTTTTGATGCTATTTGTTATACATATATTACACGTAGAGTTAAAAATAAACAAGGTGGTGGGAATTAAAACAGAAACCTATGTACCAGTGCATCTCAGATATGTTAACAGTTTCGGTTAAAAGAATAATAAAAAGGAAACATTCGGTTAATTCCACAGCTGCAGCCCTATGTGAACAGTTTCACTATAGCGAAGACATAATTTAGTTCTGGATCTGAAAGCGTTATGTATAGCAAAAGCTACAACGTTTTTCAAAGATCTTTTTCTCCAACTTAAGGTAGAGGAGACACACGAAAAGATTCGGGGAGATACGTTGCCCGGTGAGAAATCGCCTCTTCTTCAGACGAAGATCTGAGTGCCATCCCACCGGTGATTTAGATTCTAGCCGTTCAGAGAAAACAGCTCTTCTTTGGGCGACTAATCTCATCAAACTGCCTTTCCCGCAGGCTACAATCGAAATCGCCGGCATGATGGCACTCTGATCGCTGGGTGACTTTGGAAAACGAAGCGATCGGAGTGCCATCCGCCGACGATTTAGATTCTAGCAGACAGAAAGGCTTTTCGGGGAGATTAGTCACCCGATAAAAAAGGCGATTTGTCCCCGGGCGACAATCTCCCTGAATCTTCGCGTGTGTCTCTGCCCTTACAGACCTGCTGCATGTGACGATATTCCAGAACTATTCAAGTAGCGATCTCTGGAGGGGGGGGGGGGAGTAAATATAAAATATACTGCTATACTGCTCTATGGCTGTCATTCTATGGCACTGACTCCACTGTTTAATTTATATATTCACTGCTGTCTGGAACAGAACACGAACAGATACATTAAAAGAGAAACAATGTTTGGTCATTAGAAAAACAGATGTACATACAGGTAGTTGACAGCTGCAGGAATTCAGCTCCTGCATACAAAGCATAGCAATTCAAACTGTCTGTTTTATGAAGATCTAGCACAAAGCATCTACCTAAAACTGCAGCTATACAGATGGGAGGGGAGACAACTTGATTCGGATCATTACCTCGCAGATATATTTCCATACTTTGCAAGTCACACACATTAATGCAAAGCATAGTCCTATATTGACTTTCACACATAAATTTAAGATTTAGTTTACCTGTAATGATAAAAAGGGGTTGATTACACGGGCTGATTAACCCTTTATCTGACAAAATATCTTTGTGGCATATATGTACTGTATATAAAGAAACTCCAGAGACATGCTTTCTGTGCATACTTATCCTTCTTTCTTTTCTCCCACACTTTGCCCTTGAAGAAAGATAAGCAGATCTCTCAGAGGCTAAAATTCCTTGCAAACACTTACAAAACTGATAACAAAAGACCCGTTTTATACAGTAAAATTATACAATAAGAATGGAGTTCTTTGACTTTCAAACGTTATTTTTAAAATTCAGTTGGTTCTAGATATTACACCAGCAATAACATTTTGTTTTGCAATTGCTTCCTATTTATTTTTTTACCTTTTGATACATTAGTTGATATATTTCTATTTTTACCTTTTGATACATTAGTTGATATATCTCTATTTTTACCTTTTGATACATTAGTTGATATATCTCTATTTTACCTTTTGATACATTAGTTGATATATTTCTATTTTTACCTTTTGATACATTAGTTGATATTTTTCTATTTTTACCTTTTGATACATTAGTTGATATATTTCTATTTTTACCTTTTGATACATTAGTTGATATATTTCTATTTTTACCTTTTGATACATTAGTTGATATATTTCTATTTTTATCTTTTGATACATTAGTCGATATATTTCTATTTGGCCCTGCTGAGCAGAATCAGCATTTCATTAAAGGCAACTGAGATAATCAATACAATAATTGCTGAGGTTCCACAAAAGCTGCTGAAAACTAATGTAGCAAACTGTAAGAATTTAGAGCCTTTTCTTTGATTACTGAGCTGACAGACTGGAAAACCGGAAAGGGACGAACACTAACGTTTAAACTTTCATTTTAGAAAAAAGATCAAACATAAAAATTAGAAAACAATTGAAAAAAGTCTCTCTTTCTGCTGTACTATCTGAAACTCCTGAATTGACAAAATGTGGTTGGGAGGTGAACGGAAAGGAAAATATTCTGACAAAATAAGAGAGCAGATGTTAATGAATTTCTTGATTTTTGTGAAAATTGAGACAAAAGTTATATATATGATATATTTTATAAATCCTACCTTGTAAAAGGTACTTGTTTTATAAATAGTATTTTTAATATAATAATAACAATAGGGAAATACTTTTAGTCAAAGCCTACTGGGCAGAACACACAGACTGATATAAGTATTTATATAAAACATATTTTTACATTATTATTTTGATGGAAATACTGTATTTCATTATTTAAAGCAACCAGTTTTGAATTTAAACAACTTGTGAACATAGTAGCACCTTTGTTTTACAGTAACTGTACACACATATTAGCTGGAAATATTGCAGCCTGCAGCACTGGCCCATATGGTACCAAACCATCCCCTTTCTGATATTTACAAATGATAAAGAAGAAAACCTGGTTGGCTGAGGACCACTTTGGTTCACATATGATGTCTGTGGCTGGCCACATCGCATGGCCATAATAAGACCACGGGCTCCCAGATTCTGATAAAGCTGATTCAATAAACAGTCATTTGGGGCCTGCAATAAAGATTAAGGGGCAGATTTTATAAAGGTTGAATTGAAAATTTGAATTTTCTAAAAAAAATGTTATGGTCCAAACTGTCCAATTGGACTAGGGAATTATCCAAGCTTGATTCGAGTTTTCTTAAAAATCCAAATTAGAATACTCTGGCCCTTTAAGAATTCAAACTCGACTATCCTGCTGAATTACCGTTTAAGTCAATGGGAGAGGTCCACGGATCAATTTGGAGATGTTTGTAGCCTTCCTGACATTCAAGTTTTTTTCGGAGAAAAAACTCAAATCGAAATTCGAATCTAATTCAAGTTTCCGGGTCGTTTAAATTCGTCCAAGTATTAAAAATTCTATTTTATTAATACATTTCGACCTGCTGAATTACGATTTTATGGGAGTTTAAATAAAAAAACTCACAAGAATTCTAAATTCGACCCTTGATAAATGTGGCACTAAATGTTATATCACGGTGTTTTTATGGAGCATTATTATGAAATTGTGTGGCATAAAAACACCTTATGTATGATAAAGGAAAGCATTTTTACACTAGTATATCCAGATACACCAGATATATTTCTAAATTGCCCCATGCTTTTTTCTACTCTCCTAACATTTCTCACAAATCCCAATGAAATTACGCCAATCCAAGCTTTGTCATGCAAATTGCCGCGTGTAATACAGGGATGTGAAAACACAAAAAAACGTTTGCAGCAATGTATAATTGAGCCCTGTATGTGGGGGCTTTGTGAAAATGCCATGTGAGACATAGCCCTTAGTACTGAGGTAATGCTACACAGTTATGGCACAGTTCCAGGCAATTATATGCTGTGTAATAGCAACTTGCACAAGGACAATTTAGTAGTAAGGAACTATATGCATTTATAGGTAGATGGAGTCACACTTTATGCTGATGTGCCAGTTGCATCTAGCATGGAACATCTGGCACAAAGAGCATCCCAAGAAGAAAGTTATTTTTTTTTTTTTTAAATTATGGGAAAAAACTTGTTTGGGTGGAAATATCCTTTAATTAAGTTGCTCGTCTGAATATCCTTCAGTTCACTGGTGATTTTACATCACATGACTTGAGTTTGGATAAGATTATTGGGTATAAGATTATTAAGGTATTTGCTCAGTTTGTCAATGGATTTTTTAAATTAATTCCAACAATTAAGGGTAGACATGGACGTTTTCCACGCTTTTTGGCAGATCTAACGCGATGCACCAAAATGCAGGAATCAAATCAGATGCAACGCAAAATAAGGTAAGAAATACAAATGTCGGATGACTGTCGGATGCAGACGCGTTTGATGGACGCGTCGGATGAACGCTGAGACACCATGTGACGTTGCTATTGCTTTCCTTATTTTTCGTCGCATCCGACTTGAGGCCTGCGTTTTGGCGCAGCACTTCAGATCTGCCAAAAATGCGTGGAAATCATCTGTGTAGTTCTACCCTGATGCAATCTAATACCAAAACATTTACTTACTCTTAATAAGAGAATGCTAGAAGACTATGGTTTCATTAATGTAGGAGGTAATAGAAAAAGTTTAGTTTCAGTCCTTTCAAAAAGGAGGATATTTAGTAAGTGCAGCAGCAGAGAAGACCTTTGCAGGCCAAATACATTAACTTATTTCATTGTAAGGCATTTTCATTAAAAATAATTCAGATCTGCAGCAACTTTGGTAGGGTATAGTGGTCCTTGCACGATTTCTGTGTTCGACCACAAAAGAAAGTTTAGCATTAATCCCACTTCACTGTCAACTACAAAAAGGGTTCAAATGACAGTTACCTATAACTCAGTATGAGTATGCACTGGCCAACCCAAATGTATGAAGAGCTACCTCTTTCTCCTGCTTCCCCTGAAATAAGCCAAATCATGTAACAAGAAGGGGGTTAAATGTTGAGTTTGTGAGGTTTTTTTTATACCGCGAATAAACTCACAACTCGAATGTTTTCTAATTTATGAAAAAACTTGAATTTAAAAAAGTGAATCCCTGAATTTGGGGTGAAAAACCCAAATACTCATATTAATTGAGTTTTTGAGCGAATCCCACAGAAAAAAACCCCAAACATTATGAAGGCTACAAACATCTTCAAATGATTTAAGGGACCTCTCACACTGACTTCTACATGACATCGACAGTTTTTGGCTGGTGTATTTTCAGTTATGAGCTATTTCCAACTTCGGGGTATAATAAATCTCAAAAATTGTTAAAAAAACCCAAAAAGCTCATTTATTTCTTACCCAAAAAAAAAGTTTTGACTGAAAACTACCAGTGAAAAAAAACAACTTGATCTCAGATAAATAACACCCTATGAAAAGTGCAACACCTATTTGATTGTAATGACAAAAAGTGTTTGCTACCTGCCCCTGGATAAGTCACCCTTGTGTTGCATACACTGCTCACTATTTGAAGTGCTAAATGCCTGGGTCCACAAGACAGTAAGTGAACATTTATTTCATTGATTACTTTTTCTAATTTCCTAAAATTAACCAAACCTCTGCTGTCATTGCTGCTTAAATACATTAAAAAAATTGCGTGTGTACTGAGACAATAACAAATATACAGTGGTGTGAAAAACTATTTGCCCCCTTCCTGATTTCTTATTCTTTTGCATGTTTGTCACACAAAATGTTTCTGATCATCAAACACATTTAACTATTAGTCAAAGATAACACAAGTAAACACAAAATGCAGTTTTTAAATGAGGGTTTTTATTATTTAGGGAGAAAAGAAATCCAAACCTGTGTGAAAAAGTAATTGCCCCCTGAACCTAATAACTGGTTGGGCCACCCTTAGCAGCAATAACTGCAATCAAGCGTTTGCGATAACTTGCAACGAGCCTTTTACAGCACTCTGGAGGAATTTTGGCCCACTCATCTTTGCAGAATTGTTGTAATTCAGCTTTATTTGAGGGTTTTCTAGCATGAACCGCCTTTTTAAGGTCATGCCACAACATCTCAATAGGATTCAGGTCAGGACTTTGACTAGGCCACTCCAAAGTCTTCATTTTGTTTTTCTTCAGCCATTCAGAGGTGGATTTGCTGGTGTGTTTTGGGTCATTGTCCTGCTGCAGCACCCAAGATCGCTTCAGCTTGAGTTGACGAACAGATGGCCGGACATTCTCCTTCAGGATTTTTTGGTAGACAGTAGAATTCATGGTTCCATCTATCACAGCAAGTCTTCCAGGTCCTGAAGCAGCAAAACAACCCCAGACCATCACACTACCACCACCATATTTTACTGTTGGTATGATGTTCTTTTTCTGAAATGCTGTGTTACTTTTACGCCAGATGTAACGGGACGCGCACCTTCCAAAAAGTTCAACTTTTGTCTCGTCGGTCCACAAGGTATTTTCCCAAAAGACTTGGAAATCATTGAGATGTTTATTAGCAATATTGAGACAAGCCTTAATGTTCTTTTTGCTTAAAAGTGGTTTGCGCCTTGGAAATCTGCCATGCAGGCCGTTTTTGCCCAGTCTCTTTCTTATGGTGGAGTCGCGAACACTGACCTTAATTGAGGCCTGCAGTTCTTTAGATGTTGTCCTGGGGTCTTTTGTGGCCTCTCGGATGAGTTGTCTCTGCTCTCTTGGGGTAATTTTGGTCGGCCGGCCACTCCTGGGAAGGTTCACCACTGTTCCATGTTTTTCCCATTTGTGGATAATGGCTCTCACTGTGGTTCGCTGGAGTCCCAAAGCTTTAGAAATGGCTTTATAACCTTTGAAATTGAACTCAGGTGTGATAAACCACAGTTAAGTTATTTTTTAACAAGGGGGCAATCACTTTTTCACACAGGCCCATGTAGATTTGGAGTTTTTTTTCTCCCTTAATAACGTAAACCTTCATTTAAAAACTGCATTTTGTGTTCAATTATGTTATCTTTGACTAATAGTTAACGGTTTTTGATGAGCAGAAACATTTAAGTGTGACAAACATGCAAAAGAATAAGAAATCAGGAAGGGGGCAAATAGTTTTTCACACCACTGTTTATCCATACTATTTTTCAAGTTTGACTCCATGTCATTACGGTTGGACCAAGTCCAATGCTGAACATCCAAGCAGCACAAGTAAGCAAGCAGTAAAGCATCCATCAAAGCCCATGATGAACCCTACAGAATAAAAGTTGTTACCATAAATCTCATCATATAAATTTAAAGACTCTGTAATATAGCCCTATTTTTTCTAGGTACAATTGGAGGGATTGTTGGAGATATATGTGACTCCTTGCAGAATAATTTGGTGTACAGGTATAGGACCCCTTATCCGGAAACCCGATATCCAGAAAGCTCCGAATTACAAATGGCTCCCAAAGACTCCATGTTATCCAAATAATCCAAGTTTTTAAAAATGATTTCCTTTTTCTCTGTAATAATAAAACAGTAGCTTGTACTTGATCCCAACTAAGATATAATTAATCATTATTGGAAGCAAAACCAGCCTATTGGGTTTATTTAATGTTTAAATGAATTTCTAGTAGACTTAAGGCATAAAGACCCAAATTACGGAAAGATCCGTTATCCTGAAAACCCCAGGTCCCGAGCATTCTGGATAACAGGTCCCATACCTGTATATGTAAAACGAGTATCATCAGAAAGCAATGTGGATTCCCAATGACTCTAAAACGATTACAACATACAGGGGTTATTACCTCAACAGAAACCAGCGGATGTGAAACTGGTGTGTGATGCTCTAAAAGCAAAACAATGTGTCCTTACTTCTTGCCAGACCCATGGCAGGCAAATACCAGATCTAATATTACTCAGACTTTGCTCATTGATATACAGACCTGTGTTTACTAATCCAGTTTTAGAAAGAATGGTGCAATCAATGAGCTTGCAGCTGCAATTAAAGTACTACTACTTCAGGTGCTTTTATAATACACATAAATATCCTGTAAATTATATCCTAATAAACAGTGATGTCATTGGTTGTAATTGGAGCTTAGTGATGTCATTTTTCACATAACTCACTAAAACTTGTGTATTATAATAAATAAAGTACCCCTTGTTGCAAAATATGAGGATATTAGAAGTCACTTCGGAGTTAAATAACCTGTATAAAAAAAAACTTGACCTTCAGCCTCGTGCTTTTATATGGTCATGGAACTCCTCAGTAACTTAATAAGAATATCCTTATATTACTTATATATATTTTATTCACTATATAAACCCTTATAAAAACCTTGGCATAAAGTCTGCTTTCCTGAAAACAGACAAATGCATTTAGTAACCAGAGATCTTCACAGCATGTGTCTAGTAAAACCACTCTGCAAGAAGAGACTGATACAGTCTGTATTCTCCATGCACCGTACTAAGCAATTGGTTTGTGCTGTAAAGTTTACCGTCCACAGCAGCAATAGTCATAAAACAGCTTACTCCTGTCCCAATGCGAACAGAGATCAAGAAAGTTTATGAAACTATTTCCTCCACAAGCTGTTTAAGGCTTATGGCTCATGGGGTATATTCAAGTGGGTTTTTTTTCCATGACAACTTGTGCCAAGTAAAATAAAATGAAGATAATGCAAAAGATTATTAGCAGCAGGTACATTAACCAAGTCACTGGGAAAACATATCTAAAAAAGATGATAAAAAATGCCTTATGTCACTAGCCTAAAGGAAAGATAAAAATAAATTATACATGTGCATACACACACCGCTGTCATTTTTCTGTTAAGGATCACTGACCTACTCAAGTTTCAGTTTGTTTGTTTTTTCAAAGAAACCAGTTTTTCTAGTATTTCCCTGAATTCCACAACACACCCATCCTATTATTATTTTAACAAAGGTGACCATTCCTTGGTAAGTATAATGGTATACAAGGAGATTTTTCAGGATTTTCCCCCTGAGGGAGGGGAGAAAACACTAGGATCCATGTGAACGGGATATGCCACTATAATACACAAAAGCCATGAATATCTTGTAAATGATATCCTTATAACGGTTAGTTCTGATGTCATCAGTTATAAATGGTGAGTTCTGATGTCATTTCTGTCACATGACTCACTGAAACTTGTGTATTATAATAAATAAAGTACCCCCACTTACAAAATATGAGGATATTAGAAGTTACCTCGGAGTTCCATGACCTGTATAAAAACACTTGGCCTTTTTTTTCTTTATATGGTCATGAAACTCCTCGGTAACTTATAATATCCTTATATTTTACAAGAGGTGGTACTTTATTCACTATATAATACACAAAAGCTATGAATATCTTGTAAATTATATCCTTATAAACGGTGACTAGTAGGATTGCCACCTTTTCCAGAAATAAATACCGGCCTTCCGATATATTTATCTTGTTTCCCTATTAACAACATTGGGATCAACCATCATTATTACCGGCCAGGTGGCAACCCAAGTGACTAGTGATGTCATAAATTATAAACGGTGAGTAGTGATGTCATTTTTGTCACGACACAATATAACTTGTCTATTATAATAAATGAAATATGCGGATATTGGAAGTAACCTCAGAGTTCCATGGCCTGTTTTACATGGTCATGGAACTCCTGGGTGGCTTATAATATACTTATATTTTACAATAGGGGGTACTTCATTCACTATATTGTGCCTCGTCATGCTGAGTATAACATATGCAAATGCGCGGCCCTTCACTTTTTTAAACAATATCCACCAGTTGTTAAACAGGACAAGGTGGGACTGCAGCATTCCCCATTCACTTTGAATGGAGATGGAAAGATTTCATACTACAGAAAAGGAGTACTTATGGCAAAGAGATTTTCTAACAATAAAACAATGTCAAAAGTGATCAAGTTTCAGTTCTCTCAAGTCAATCCCTATAGCACGTGAGTAGCATTTATAACAGCTGAAGCCTCTCTGCTTCACATATAGCTATACAGTATCAGTCTATGACAAAAAGGTAAACATACATAGGAACAACTGGAGCTGAAACTATTTCATTCAGGGCAAAGGCACACGGGACATTGTCACCCGCCGTAAATCTGCACTACCTCGAGCAATAAAACATCAGCAATTTCCTCCATACTGGCAGTAATGTGGAAAAAAATGTTGGAAAATACACTTTACTTCCACTTTCCAAAGTAGCCCGAAGTTGTCTCACAATGAATATGCAATGCGTATGTTTATCCACCTGAGAGTCACAATACTGCAAGTGGGAAAGAAACACACAGGAGATTTTGTTATCCACACTAGTGCATATTTTGTACCATTGCCCCTATGCAGGCATATACGAGAGTGGAACCAAATTAAATCAATAGCTAAATTGCCATGTAAATGATGGACCAAATACAAGGACATGTGTATGGATAGAGCAGAAATATACAAAGATATTTCGAATTTATTGTGGTCAGCATTTTTAAAAGCCCTGTGGGAAGAGAGTACACATAACATTTGGATCATTGCTTAGCTCTTAAAGGAGAACTAACCCCTAAAAATGAATATGGCTAAAAATGCCATATTTTATATACTGAACTTATTGCACCAGCATAGCGACACTCACATGCTCAATATGTTTTGTACATATTGTTTTAACATGGATTAATAAATCCACAAATTTTTATTTTACATTATTGTAGCTGAAGCTACAGGGCTGATTATTAAATGCTGATGCTAGTTGCACTGGTTTCTGAGCTGCCATGTAGTAATTATCTAAATTAATTATTAATCAGCCTTCTATTGTGACATTTATATTCTATCCCCAATATGTAATAAAAGGCACTAAGTTTGCCAAGGAGCAGTAACACATAGCAACCAATGAGATGCTTGCTTTTAAACAGCTGACCAGTAAATGCTCCCTGCTGATTGGTTGCTATGGGTTACTATTCCTGGGCAAACCTAGGGCTTTTTATTACATAACCCCGTTAGTGAACTGTATATTTGGGTTGGTCCCAAAGCTCAGTAAGTGACAGCAGCACAGAGCATGTGCAGTGAATCAGCAGAAAAGCAGATGGGGAGCTACTGGGGCATCTTTGGAGACACATATCTTGTGGTTGTCTTGGGCTGGTACAGAAGCACAAAGCATAATGTACAGCATTTCTAGGCTTATTTCTTAGTTAAGCTTTACGTCTCCTTTTGAAATGCTCTGCCTATGGCAGACAGTACAGACAGGTGTGCACCACTCAGGAAAGCCAAAGTGGTGCCCAATTGCCATCAGCATTTGCTATAGGTACAATATTTTTTTTATTATTTTCAGATGGGAGAGGTGATTGCTTTAACCACCACCATCCTTCCTGAGAGCACTATGGCAGTGCCTAAAGACAGCTTTGTTGCTGCATTTTCCTTCAAGGCAATTCTCACTGGTTACCTTCAAGCATTCAAACACATTTTAGCAGGGAATGTGTGATAGCCAATACAAGGCCTGTATTGATGTAAATGAACAGCGTCAAATATGGCGATTGGGCAGCATACAATAAAACACAAACCTTGATAAATTCGTCATTTATTTTACATAGCTTTTATGGGGGTTAATCATTTTACACAGTATGATAAATAGGCCCGTTAAAGATATCTAGAATTCGCATTTGAGTATGCATGTCCTGACTTTCTGTGCCTGTACCATTAAGAATTCCAGTTGCCATTTTAAAATTGCCTCCTGTCCCTTACTGAAGTCATACCTGCTAAACTGAAGGGATTGTTTGAAGGGATGCTAAACTCATGATCCAGAAATGTGTGCAACATCTGTTAACGCCCTGGGTGAGAGCTGTAATATATTTTAACATTCTGTAATACATGAGAGAACTATGCGAGAATTCTCACTAAAGGCACGCAAGAGTTTCTACAGAGAATTCACAATCAGTAATGAGCTGCGAGTCAGATGAAAATGACATGACTTCAAAGTCACATACTTTATTAAAGTTCCTGATGATTTAGATAAGTAGCTTTCAAGGGGACATTCACCTTCACAAAACTTGTTTTCAAACAGTACACAACAAATCATTTTTTTTCCCCAATCGCTTCTAATATCTGCATCTAATACAGTTTTTCTTAAATGTAAGTTTTGAAAACAAATTAGTCCAAATTTTCTAAGTTTCATTTCCCCCAGTAGCAGCTCAGTAAGCCAGATTGTCAACTTTGTTCCAGTTTGATATATTCATTAACCCAGCTCAGCACCAGTACCTACTGAGCATGCTCACTGTACTATTTCACAGAGCAACTATTTGATATATCAGTTGCTTCATTATCCTACTGCAGAGAAATGTTTCAGGTTAATGTTAGCCCATGGTGATCAAAGCATGACTGAAGTTGGAACTCTTAGCACCAAATTCACACACGTATTAAGCAACAGAGGAGACATGGACTTGCTACGAGTAAATAACATTTAATTGTTAAAACTGACCATACATGGATCAAGAAAAGCGGACAACTTTGTCCCTCCAAATCCGAGATGCCAGATTATTGGCCTCTGTATTGCTAGTGCCAGAGGAAGTCCGAAATCAACCTGCTGAAATCCGCAGGCCGATTTCAGCCCCTTACCACGAGTAGTATCCTCTTCTTCATTCACGTCCAGAACCCTTCTGTCGGCTCTGGCGAGAACACACTCTGTGGATTTTGGCAAATAAATGCACCAAACCCAACACAAGGGTTCCAGAAGCCAAAGAAGATGAGGTTGATTTCAGCCCAGCCTGGCCCTATCCTAAAGCTGGCCATAGATAAGTCGTACTAATCTTTGTTTCTTACAATTTTCGGACCATGTATGGATCATCCCAACTTTTTCATGCTATGGTGATCGGTCGTTTACTAGTGGATAGGACAGTTTAGAAGATTCCTGTTGGCTAACAAGAATATATCTGCATGTATTGATATCAATGGGTGACAATTTGTCAGACATAACTTATGATTGTCGTATGATTGTTGTCTTTAAATAAAGTAGTACAAAGAACAAATCAGACCATGTTCTGGCCATTAATTCAATCTGAATGGTTAGTGGTAGGTCGGGAGATTGCAACAAACGATCGTGTGTCAGACATAAGGGTATATCTGGCCAGCTTTACTCTCATGTCAGATTGCCTATTTTCAAAGTATATTTCAGAAAAGTAAAATGAGTGCTTGGATAGTCAAACTCAAGCAGAAATTTCAGTAAATATCTCATCTTTGTCAGACACTACTGCTCAAAGAAACAAAATGTACAAAAAACAAATGCAACTTTTTGGTGTTTTCTTGACAATTTTTCATGGTGTCCTGCACACACAGAACAACGATTACAGGTGAACACAGTGCCAACAGTTCATGGCACTGGTACCTGTGAAAAAAGCTAGCAGATCTGCAGAGAGTTGTAGTTAACAACGGTTCTTGGGACAACAAGGTGGATGCCCATTCTTAAAGAAGAACCAAACCGTAAAAAATGATAAGGCTAAAAATGCAATATTTTATATAATGACCTAATTGCATCAGCCTAAAGTTTCAGCTTCTCAAAAGCAGCAATGATCCAGGATTTCAAACCTGTCACAGGGGGTCACCATCTTGGAAAGTGTCATGCTCAGTTTGCTCTGAGCAGCTGTTGAGAAGTTAAGCTTCGGGGACATCGCAAATTATCAAGCAGAAAATGCAGTTTGCCTGTAATATAAGATGACGCTACAAGGCAGATTATGATATTCTTACTCTAGTTGTACTGGTTTCTGTGCTGCCATGTAGTAATTATCTGTACTAATTACTAATCAGCCTTATATTGTGACATTTCTATTCTATGTGTACTGTATATTTTGAGTTGGTCCCTATGCTCAGTAAGTGACAGCAGCACAGAGCATGTGCAGTGACTCAGCAGAAAAGAAAATGGGGAGCTACATCTTCTGAGGTACAGATATTAACTGCTAAAGGGCGGTGGTTGCCTTGGGCTGGTACAGAAGCCCAAAACATGAAGTAGAAAATTTCCAGTCTACTTCTTAAGTAAATCAAATATTTAAATGAGCATATGAAATACAATCTAAAAATATCACAACTTTCCTACCAGGCTAAATACCGTATATACTCGTGTATAAGCCGACCCGTGTATAAGCCGAGGTACCTAATTTACCTAAGAAAACTGGAAAAATGTATTGACTCGTGTATAAGCCTAGGGGCCCCATGTCAGATTTCAAAATGTGAATGTGTAAATGTGTAATCATGTTTTATGGCATAGAAATCTATCTAAAACTATTTAAAAGAGCCTCCCCATAATTCCATCAGCAGGAACATGACACTGCAAAAATATGCTTACCCTGAGAAGGATCAGTGTGGGCCAGGTTATAAATAGCCATTGAACCTCACATACTGGCACCCAGTACATTTGAATGTTGGAGTTCCCTGTGACTCCCACCATAAGTCACAAGCTTGGCATGTTTCTATCTGACAACAGCAAGAACTTGCCAGGCAGCATTGTTCTCCGCCCTATGTACCTGGCGTAATGATGACAGAATGAAAGGGGAGTGACAAGGCAATTTATATGTACATGTACAGCTCCACAGATAGCACTCTGCTGCTGGCAAACTTGGAATCAAGCTTTAGGACCTTTTAACAATGGCCGCCAGGGGCCCTGTGAAAGAGCTGCAGGACGGTTCACTGTGTCCACTCTCCGGGCGGCGCGTCCTTCCCTGCCGGCGTAGATACCGTAGATATGCCCAGCAGTGCGACCCCCTGTGACCCGGCCCCAGCAGGACTGTCTGTGACGCCGCCCGGAGCAGGTCCAGGAGCTCCGGGCGGCGCGTCCTTCCCTGCCGGCGTTCGCTCCCAAAATGGCGGCGCCCATGGCCGCCACGTGGGTAGCGGCCGGCGCCGCTACCCACGTGGCGGCCATGGGCGCCGCCATTTTGGGAGCGAACGCCGGCAGGGAAGGACGCGCCGCCCGGAGCTCCTGGACCTGCTCCGGGCGGCGTCACAGACAGTCCTGCTGGGGCCGGGTCACAGGGGGTCGCACTGCTGGGCATATCTACGGTATGACCCGTGTATAAGCCGAGGTTGAGTTTTTCAGCACATTTTGGGTGCTGAAAAACTCGGCTTATACGCGAGTATATACGGTAGGTTGCTTTTCAATAATTACTGCCGTAGCTCAAACATGCATCAAATGAAATATCCTGATCTGAATGGACTGTTTTGTTTGTTTTAAAATGTACAAATAAAAACCTTTAAAAAAAAATATAATCACAGATAGGATCTTGGAAGTTCCCATAAAATATATTATAGGCTATTCTGCCTCACTATATTTTCAAAATTCCACTGCCCATTTATACTAATATGCTTTCCAAAATGTTACTCAAAAGGGTCACAAAATTCATCCGTTATAAAATGTAAACATGAACTCTTTTTCTTTTTTTTACTTTAATATAACTGCCACTATCATTGTCACAGACACGTACAGATTGGGAAAGCAGGCTCAGAGTATTATGACAGGTGTCACATATATTATTGTCTGGCAGAAACGGTATTTGGATATGTTCTGAAGATATCATGGCACTGAATCATTTGTAGACTCTGATATGCTAACTTACAATGTGAATGCACTAATCGGGTTGGATACACCTGCATGCCTCAATTAACTGTCATTATCAACAAGCTGACATCCTTGAATTATTATGATTTCTGAAACAATATATTGGAATTCCATCTTATTACTAGTCAGAAAAAATCACTCTTTGCTTTTTCTTTTTTCTTGTAAGAGTTTGATATGTAGTGTTCCTCTTCCAATGAAAAAGTTAATTGGTCCAAGTCTCCTATATGGGTCTATACCCACAGGAACACATACACATGATGAATGCAGTTAAAATTGGAGTACAGATCTATGGGGAAGTCTGATATCAATTAACCTCTGCACTGCTGTATAGGGACATGCACATGAATCAGACGCACCACAAGCATAGATGCTAAATCCCATGCACTAAAGTCCAAACATATTTAGACACCTGTCATTCCATTTTACACGTCAAAGCATTAAGAGAATTTATTGTATGTGTAAAAAGCTATATAAAACACATGACCGCTAACTATAACATGCTTGTAATTATCAAAATGCATTTTAAGGATGTTACATTGAATGGACGGGCATCATGGTACTTAATGTCATATAATACAGAAGAGCTGTAAAATATATCCTAATTATTATTCTTTATTTAATAGTGCTGACATATTCAGCAGTGCTTTACAGAGATTATATATTATTCATATCAGTCCCTGCCCCAGTGGAGGTTACAATCTAAAGTCCCGATCACATTCACACATTATAGTAAATCTTTTTCAGGCGCCAATTAACCTGACCACGTGTTTTTGAAGTGTGGGAGAAAGAACATGGAGCCAAGTAATAGCATCAATTATAACTGGTGCTAAGTGACGTCACACGACATATTGGAACTTGCATAGTATTAGACAGAGTCTACCCGCTACTTTACAATATAAGTATATTAGAAGCCATCTCAGCGTTCCATGACCTGTAGCCTAAAGCCTTGCTATAGCCATGTTATTTATGGTGACTTCTAATATACTATTTTAGAAGAGGATGTTTATTATCCCATGTTAATATTAACACCACTTCACCAGTGGAGCAAGATAATGTCTAAGGGTAATGTCACACTGAGATTCGGGGAGATTGTCGCCCGGCGACTAATCGCCTCTTCTTTGGGGCGACTAATTAAAGAGAATCATGGAGATCCACCATAAATATAACAGGAAACCACATTTGGGTCCTGAACCATAAGTTTAACATCCCTGGACTGATCTATACTCACTTTCCCCAAAGTTAAAAATAGGGTAAAGCTCACAATGCATTGCAAGGCTTTCCTTATATTGGTTCCACAGATGGGGGGATATTGATGGCATAGATCAGGTATCTCTTAGTTAAGATACACTAAGTTCACTGAGGGATTCAGTTTCCTTTTATTAGCTCTCATAACCAGTTCTCAGTTATGCAGAAGAACATTTTTTAACCACCTGCCCCGCGAACCTTTGTGAAGCCGACCCTCTGACACAGTTAACGGACCTTCTGCATTGCTTCAGTGACGCGGGGGCTGGGGGCGGATCGATCCTTCCATTGGCTGCAGTCCTGTTTTCATTTGTAATCAGCCTATGGAAGGACTGCACCCCAGCCCAGCATCACTGTAACAACAAAGAAATTCATTTAGCAGTGTCGGAGGGTCGGGTTAACAAAGGTTCACGGGGCTGGGGGAGGCATTGGGGGGCTTTTAGTGGAGTCTATTTGGCTTGTAGCAGCTCCTAGATATGGACACGTTCCTATGAATGTGTCTGTATTGCTTTAAGTCACTATCGAGACAGTGGTGTAACTAGATGTTACTGCAATCCACAGCAAATTAATTTTAGGGCCACTAACATATCCAGAGGTTTTTCTGTTTTACCAATATATGGTAAATTGCTCATATTAGGGCTCCTTATTTTGCAACATATTGCAGAAGCACTGATAAAATACATTAAAAGGATTATGTATGTCTGTTTCCCCATTCTGTTTCCCCACAGAATAGAAAGCGACTGAGAAAGTGAATTCCAGCTTTAAGAACACTGTACTTCCTTATCTGAAAGCAACAGTAGGAATGCCTCACACAGTCACTGTGGTTTTTAACCTTACGTAACCATTTTCTAGCTACTTCCTTTCAATTTCACATATCATTTCAATGGATTTTAGCTACAAAACAGTTAAAATGAGCAAAGTTCGTTATTTCATGTATAATGAATTGCTCAACTAAGAAAAATGTATTTTATCAATAGCTTCTACTACTGATGCAGCAAAGCAGTATATCTAACTTTGCCCATGACATGCACAAAAGTCTAAATCATAATTATTTGCCTACAAATAAAGTGAATGATATAAATCTCCCAAATAACAAGAGTATCGTTTTAGTACAGGTATAGGATTCATTATCCGGAAACCCGTTAGACAGAAAGCTCCAAATAAGGGGATGGCCTTCTCCCATAGACTCCATTTTATCCAAGTTTTTAAAAATGAATTCCTTTTTCTCTGTAATAATAAAACAGTACCTTGTACCAACTAAGATATAATTAATCCTTATTGGAAGCAAAACCAGCCTATTGGGACTATTTAATGTTAACATGATTTTCTAGTAGACTTAAGGTATGAAGAACCAAATTATGGAAGACCTGTTATCCGGAAAACCCCCGGTCCAGAGCATTTTGGATAACAGTTTCCATACCCGTACCATGTGTGGTCACAGTCCTATTTTGACACTAAGTACAGGGTGTACATACTTTTGACCTAAAAAGCAAGTGTCCAATTTTGTTATTACTGATCAAAAACAAAATAGCAGTTTATAAAGGAGCCCCTTTGACTTCCATTGGATTAATATTAGTGCAACACTTAAGCTTTTTCAGCAACTTTATGAAATTGTTTTGGTGTTAGAATTCAGTGACCTAAAAAGAAAAATAAGCAACAAGAAACAACAGCAATAAAGCCCAAGACCCAGCCAATCAGTTTTTAGTTTATTTTTTTGGTTGCCAGGGTCAGTGACCCCAACAAAAAGAAAGCACTTTCAGCTGCAGGCTTTAAAGAGCCAGAATAGTTAATAAGGTTAAAAGTTCAAAAACCTCACACAGAAGAAATAATGACAACAAACTGAAAAATGCTTAGTAATGGTCAAACTAGAGCATATTAGAAGTTAATATAAATTAGAACACCCACCATAAATTACAATAATAAAGTGCAAGGGATTCAGTTATTAAATTTTAGAACGGTTTTAGAAAGTTGCTGCAATGTAAGAAGTATTATGACAAATGTGTTAAGTGCTTTAATTACATATTTTTTCTTTTGTTTCTTTGTAATCTAATATTCCCACAAAAAAGTAACAGATGCAGCAAAGTCAAAAACAATTCCCAGGAACCATGACTAAAATACCCTTTATACATTTTTATAGAGCATATCCCTGTGCAAAATACATTTCTAGGTCATAAAGCAACAAACACAAGTTTTTCAAACCCATCAAAGTTGATTCATATTAGGGGCTGCTAAAGCTATAGATAGGCCATACATATGGGAAATAATCTGAACATAAAAAACCTTGACTTTAAGCTTTTTGGACATAATTTGGCTAGTGTGTGCATGTGCATAATGAGCAATCATTGTAAGGCAACTTTTTGTTTGTGTTCACTAACATGGAATTATTTTCTTTTGAACCATTCAGCACTTAAGCTGGCCATAGACGCAAAGATCCGATCGTACGAATCGTGGATTAGTACGATTTTCGGACCATGTGTGGAGAGTCCCGACATTTTTCGTCCGTCGGAGATCGGTCGTTTGGTCGATCGGACAGGTTAGAAAATTTCTGTCGCCTGCCGATAATATCTCTGCGTGTATTGCCGATCGTACGATTTTCAGTGGGAGACTGTCACTAGTGTTGTCAGACATAAGTATCGTACGATTGCTGTCAGGGGCAGAACATTGGGTGATCTGTTCTTATTTGATCGGAATGGTAAAGACTTTGATCTGAATGGTTAGTGGAGGGTCGGGAGATGGGAAAGTCAGATCGTACGTTGATTCGTACGATCGGATCTTTGCGTCTATGGCCAGCTTAACACACTTGTAAAACTTTCCAGGCTAGAATTCATTAAGACCTACAGAGTTGCACATGCAGTTGGAAAAAAACAACTCAAGAGTACACAGAGTGTGAGCTCTGCAAAACAGAAGCCACCCCCTTTGTCTCAGTACTTCATTTTATAAATGTAAATGTATTTATTATGAAAGGATCCCAGATTATCCACACACATACAGAGAGTAAATGTTTTCTCTAGCATACAGACAAGGCAAAACAAGTGATCAACCAGCTAGAGATGATTATTCAGCTTCAGATAAGAGCACATACATTCACTGTAAGACTGTTGCAGGAACAGCCCCCCCCAAGAACAGCTAAACAGGGTGCTCCAATATCTTGCCAAAAGGTAAGCATTATATAGCCTAGACTCCATTATATCTGTAAAAACCAAACCCATTCTTTGTCAGGGATAGAAAAGACTGACCATATAAAACTTTATGCAAGTTAAAATGCAGGCTAAAATCCACTTCTCCACACCACTAACCTTAATAAGCATTTTAAAGAGTTATTCCCCCATAAAGAGGCCCAAACTGTTATCTATTCAAACCTGGAGTATGTTTGAAGTTATTTCATGAAAACTGCATGCTATACACTTACTAAGCAGAGGATCGATAACAAACCCTGCTTTGGTTAGCGGTAATGTGTGGTTTCAAACGTATTATATGTCCCTAATATGGAGGAGGAGTGATTACTCCAAAGTCAAAACATCTTACCAACTCAAGGGACAGGGTTAGAGAGGGGCAAAAAGAGGTATGGAGATGTATCATCACTATGTCCCTCCAGCTGTTAGTAAGCCCAGCTCCCAGCCAACCCCAATAATCTACAGAATGCGGATAACCTGAGGGATCTTGCAGGTTGGCCAAACCTTAGAGGTATAGTATCTGTTATCAGGAAACCAATTATCCAAAAAGCTCCAAATTACAGAAAGGCTGCCTGCTATAGACTCCATTTTATCTAAATCAAAAATTTTAACAGTATATATTTCCTCTGTAATAATAAAACAGTACCTTGTACTGTTTGATTTAATTAATCCTTATTGGAAGCAACCCCAGGCCATTCAGTTTATTTAAAGGGGTTGTTCACCTTAAAACAACTAGTTGGTTTCAGAAGGATCACCAGAAATAACAACTTTTTCCAATGACTTTCTATTTTCTATGTGTGACGATTTTTCTAATATTGAAGTGTAAAGTGTCATTTCTCTCCTTCTAAAGCAGCTCTGGGAGGGGGGGGGGGGTCGCCAATCCTGTAAACTGTTCTAAATGGATACATTTAGTTGATACATTTCTTATTTTTGTCCCTGCTGAGCAGAATCCCTGAGTTTCATTTCAGTCAGTTGTTAGAATTGATACAATTGTTGCGAATACTCCAGAGAGGCTGCTGAGAAATGTATCAACTAAATTTTGCAAAATTGTAACAGTTTAGAGTCTGCGCCTGAATTACTGAGCTGCCAGACTCAAACACCAGAGAGACATGAACATTCAACTTTAAACTTAGATTTTGGAAAAAACTTAAAAAATAAATAATGGAAAGTAATTGAAAAAAAGTCTTTATTTCTGGGGAACAATCTAAAAACAACTGAATTGAAAAAAGTGTTTGGAAGGTGAACAACCCCTTTAATGTTTGCATGATTTTCTAGCAGATTTATGGAATGAAGATCCAAACTACCGAAAGAGCCTTTTTACGGAAAACCCCAGGTCCCAAGCATTCTGGATAACAGGTTCCATAACTATATAACTATTTAAAACATTTAATCTTCAAACATTATATGATGTGAACTTTACCAAGGACATTTTGTTGTCTACGGTCAGCAGAGTAATGTCCTTAAGGCCCATAAAAAAGATGGAGGAAATTCATGACCCTTAAATAATTTTCCTACTGCATTAAAAGAATGAATGCTTTTTGCTTAAAAAATATCCCAGTGAGTGCAAATGAGGGTGCTTATCCTGGTCCCCTCTGAAAGGAGAGAGAGAGAGATCCTAACATGTTATTGCTAATCTAGTAACATTATTTAGGATTTCAGCATCTGGATCTCATTTTGAGTACTCCACCTGGTATTCCAGGCACAGGATTATAAAGTCGGAATTCAGTACACTTCTCTTTACAAAAGTCTGTAAAAACAATATTAACAGAACAGAAGGTGCTATAAGTAAACCCATAAGGTCAACGGTGCCTTCTCCCATCAGGCCATTCACTTGTTGAGACATCAATATTTAAATACTTAGTGGCTCTTTCTGTATTCCTTATTTGATACACTGTAATAAACTGAGGGCTATGTGCTCTGAACTTCTGATCCACAACTGATGTGTTGTTTGTTTTTCTTTGGGCTTCTTTCTAAACCTTGCAGCGAAACAAGGCTGCTCACTCATATGAAATGTGAGACCCTTCACCTTCTCTATAAGGACTATGATTAATGGGTTTCAATTTAACAAAGACACAATCATGATCTTTGTGCAGTTGACAAAATGCAATCTATAATCCTTCCAAAAACTATTATTTCAAGGACAACAGACCTTGTATTACCATTTCTTCATTTGATTTTCACACCTACATGTTTGTTCCGGCTGAATAAATTAAGCGTCTGCACACATTTTGTTTCACACTCTATTATTTCTAATTAGGCTTTTTTGGAGCCTTTACGTATTTTTGCAACCCTACGGAGTGAGATCAGCTACCACACTTTTCCCCCAACCAGCATTCAAAGAAAAACAAGATTAATCTGTCACTAAAGAAAGGTGTATTTTATATTTAATTATCTTTAAATTGAAGAAACATGATCAGACATAAATGTCAATAAGAGCAGTACTTTCAAAACAAGTCACTATATAAAATACATCTGACAACAACTGCAACAACAAAAAAAATGACTACAAAAATATTTAATAGAAGTTAAATACTTCACGTAGCTGCAGGAATATGTATTAATGTTTGCCCTTGTGGTGAAGATCTATTGACCTGAGTCATGACTTCACAGCCCAGACCTGTTCTTTTTCAGCCTTTCACACAATAAGAACAGGAACTGGTTTGGTAAAGACAATCTCAGAAAGAAAACAACCACGGGTGAAAAAAAAAAAAAACACCCTATGGGATTTTTAAGCTTTGAAAAAAAAAAAAAACTCACAGACAATACAATCACTTATATATTATATAAAAAAGCGTTTGTGAACCTTAATACTGGAAAACCAAGTAAAGATTACATTTACACTACAGGAAAAATGTTTAAGATTTAAATGACCATCAATATTCTCTAATTCTGCTCAGAATGTAATAAATGAAAAGAAATCTGTTCCTTAATATAGAAAAACATCAGAAACAATGTGTTACCCAGTACAAAGTTTACAGAATTTCTTTTCTGATCCTTACACAAAACTGGGTAATCCCTTATTATTACATTATATTACATGCAGCCATAATTTCTGTAAGGATATAAAGATAAAGTGCCAATTCACTGTACAACTGCATCAGCAGAAACGTCACACTATTCTACCCAATATTCAGAATAAAAACAACTAAATAAAAACTGGTACCAACAACAATTTTAATATCACATGCGATTTGGCTTTTCATCACTGAAAAGGCACATGAAAAGTTCAAGCATAATTGAATTATGTTAAGCAAAATGATACCAGATGGTACAGCAGTAAATGTAATGTTAGAAATCTACACCAAGCCCTATATAGATACCCATTAAGGATATCACATTGATGCCAATAGTTTTTCTTCCATACAACATCGATGTTACATGTTCATCCTAGTCGGTTTACTTTAAATCAATGACACCAGAAATAGTAGCAGAATGGGTCTGTACGGCATCGTAGTTGTGCAATCCCAATAAGTCTAAAGCTGACCATAGACGCAAAGATCCGATCATACGAATCTTCGTAAGATCGGACTTTCCCATCTCCCGACCTGCCACTAACCATTCCGATCAAATAAAGTACAAAAGAACAGATGAGTCGATGTTCTGCCCCTGACAGCAATCGTACGAAAGTTATGTCCGACCAAAGCTAGTGACAGTCTCCCTCTGAAAATCGCACGATCGCTAATACATGCAGAGATGTTATCGGCAACCGACAGAAATCTTTTAACCTGTCCGATTTACCAAATCTCCGCCGGACGAAAAATGTCGGGACTCTCCACAAAATCTCCGAAAATCATATGAATCCTCGATTCGTACGATCTGATCTTTGCGTCTATGGCCAGCTTAAGGCCTCATTTACACTTACATACATGAGCTCGGTTTCAGTCAGGTTACAGCCTTGACATCATCAGACAGACATTCAAAATACTGGTCAGACCCGACATTAAAGTTATTTCATATTAAACCATAAGAAATCAGACAACCACAACAAAAAAAACAGCAATTTAGACATAATATCAATTCGACTCTACACAGACGAACAGGGAACAAGACTGTCAATCCAATGACTTGTGACGCAACAAAGTTGCTGCTACTCCTTCCAATACTCACAGTCTGTTTCTAAAGTGTGACCAGACCCATACATGCATGATATATAGAAAAATACGGACGCTCACAACTTGGGTTCAGGCTTCATAAAATTCCCACCTTTCTCCAAGACTTGAAACCCAAAGCAAAACCTTATGAGAATGAGAATGCAGATCCCTAGAACTTGTGAGGTGACAAACACATTCACAATTAAATCCTAGGACAGCAAAAAAAAAAATCAAAACAATAAAAAAAGTATCCCACTGGATAATTAAAAGGCTATTTGTTTGTTCCTGCTGAAGTTTCCCTTAAAAAGGCATCCAATAAAAACAAACAAGAAATCCCACCAAAACAAGCGATAAGCATCACCCCCTGCGCATCTACATGCAGGAAATACCAGAAGGCAAAGGGCAATATACAGAATTCTTTTAATTTGTGTCCTTTATAAAGTTTCTTCAGTAAAATGCGAGTCGGAGAAGCAGCGGGGCTGTGCGACTGTAGCTCAGAGGCTGATGTAGGGAAGGAGGAGGGGAAGCAGCAGCAGCAGCTACAGTCTGGCACCACAGCGCCACCACCATCAGCAAAGCCAAACAAGCAGGGAAATTAGGCAAGTTCAATAAAAGAGCGGAGCGAGAAAAAAAAAAGTACAATAAAAAAATAAACTTGAAGAGGTGTAAAGGTGTTGGGGGTAAAAGTGGGGTCCCCACCGAGCCGGACTCTCGGTAAGAGCAAAGGGGACACGGGAGAGGAAGCGGGGGAGAAGAGGAGAGCGGCGCCACAGAGCCGGCGCCATCTTGGCTGATCGATGAATTGAACAAAGAGGATCAATTTCTGATAAAACGTTATCAATGAGAGCGGCCGGGAAAGAGGCGATTTTGCCCCAGTGCCGGGCCGTACAGAGGGCCCCGGAACGGACGATTGGGAAGCGGGGAGAGAGCGGTACAGGGTGAGACAGAAGAAAGGGGAAGAAAAGGGAGCTGACCTGCAGCTGCTGTAAATCAAAGCGCTTCCAATATTGAAACATCGATCCCGCATTGGCCGCCATCTTGAGACATATTGAGACGGAGTGAGAGGCTGATAGAGAGGGGGCTGGAGTTCAGGAGCAAAGCGGCGGAGGAGGGGGAAAGGAAGGAGGGAGGGAGCAAGAGCAAAACACGGAGCGGACTTCCACACCCACCCTCCCCTTTCTCTCTGCCGGCGCCAAGCGGCTTATCCCGGCTTCTCTGTCCTTCACAAACCCTCCAATTGTACCGGGGCTTCCTTGTCATAGCTCCCGCCAGCTCAGCGCTCAGTGGCCGCGGCTTCATCGGGGCCTCCGGACTGGGCGCATTTGCGCTGCTGTCCCACGGTGGGAAGCGGGAGGCGAATGAACTAGCTTCACCCTGCGCTCTCACAGTACTTTTATTCAGTTAAAGGCTGTGGAATCACCGAAAACTACTTTATTTCTGTCAGCAGCGTTTAGTCTGTACGATAACACTTAGCCTAGCGCTTTCTGAGGGAATTTCAACTGCGTATTTACAGAAAGACTCAGAGAAATTATTCACATAGACCTTTATGTTGAACTTATAAAGCTTCAGTGTTTCATATAAATTCTAGCAACAGGCAAATGATGTCGAAGTTAAAAGAAAAAAAGCAAATGAAGTGGCAATGTGCCTATTCCCAACATATTTAAAAAATAAATAAATATATATATATATATCTATATATTGGATTCTGCCGAATCCATTGCGAAAGATTAGTCTGAATACAGATCCGAATCCTAATTTGCATATGCAAATTAGGAGTGAGAATGGGAAAACATTTTTTACTTCCGTGTTTTGTGACAAAAAGTCACGAGATTTCCATTCCCACCCCTAATTTGCCTATGCAAATTAGGATTTGGTTCAGCCGGGCAGAAGGATTCGGCCGAATCCTGCTGTAAAAGATCGAATCCCCAACCGAATCGGTGCATTCCTAATAAATATATATTTGTTTAAAGGGAATGGCGCAGAGATTCCCAGCGTTTTCTTTTATCATTTACATGGCAATAGGTGGCAAATCATTGGTAATTGCCCCTCTGTTGACATTATTTTTAATTGCCAGGAGTTTGCAGGTCAGGTGATTATCCAGTGCCCACCTATGATCACCTGACCCAAGAGTCTTCTGGCATTTACCATTAAAGTCACAGGGCAGTTCACAGTGTTTGCCACTGCCAGTCGAGAGATGTCAAAACACTGGGGTTCTCCCTGTTGACAGCTTCATGTACAGTGAAAACTTCGATTTTAAGTCCCCTGATTTTTTTCCGCAATTTAAATATTTTTTATTTGTGGTCCCACGAATTTATAATGCACAATGGGTGCATTTCCCCGATTTTAAGTAATGTTTTTCCGGATTTTACATCAAAATTTTGTCCTGATGTATACGCTAAAACTTCTTTTTTCCTCTTATTTGTGAAATAAAGAGGTTTAAAATATGCTTATATCCTTTCAGTACTTGAAGAAAACGTTACTTTAACACATTTCCCTGATTTTACATTTTCCCTGATTTTACATTTTCCTGGATTTTACATCATTTTTTCCCAAGTCCCCTAAAAAAGTAAAATGCGGGTTCTACTTGCAGCTACACTTAAGGGCTATTCCACACGGGGAGATAGCCTTGCGTTTGCGGTCGCGGCGACAAAGCGCCGCGCCAGTCGCCGCGACCGGCGCAGGCGACAGTTTTGTATGGGCGCCTATGTAAAAACGCCTGTGCTAACCACACGAGGCGATGCGCTTTTCAACAGTCGCCTGAAAATGCCTCGCCAGGCTTTTTCAGGCGACTGTTGAAAAGCGCCTCGCCTCGTGTGGTTAGCACAGGCGTTTTTACATAGGCGCCCATACAAAACTGTCGCCTGCGCCGGTCGCGGCGACTGGCGCGGCGCTTTGTCGCCGCGACCGCAAACGCAGGGCTATCTCCCCGTGTGGACTAGCCCTAAACGTACGGCATCTGTTATCTGGAATACTTGAGACCTGGGGTTTTCTGGAGAAGGAATTTTTCTGTAATTTGGATCACCATACATTGTCTGCTAAAAATGTTTAAACAAAAGACCCTGCTACCAGCATGGATTTGTTAGCTTTCGTCGTTTTGCCATTACAATGGAAATCATAAAAAAAAAAGTATGACTTGCTTAAAATGGACTCTATGGGAAATGGTCTTCCTAGGATCTGCCTGGAAAATAGGTTTTCTAGATAATAGATCTCATACCTGTCTTTTTAATACATTACAATATTGAAGCTGTAGAGTTGATAAACTGCAACTTCAAATATAAATATTCTTTATAAAATGCAGCTTCATTCCTCTTAGCTCTTTATATCCCAATGACAGGGATCCTGTGAGTTGGATGCTCTTTGGGACAGGAATGCTGAAGGGTTGTAGTTCAACAAAACCTTGAGGCTTTTTAATTGTTAAGTGGATGGTGGGAGCTGTTAATTCTAGAGATGAATCAGTTGCCGTTCGCCGTTTTATAGAATTCTGAGAAAGAAAATGTTTGTGATGTAAAACCACAACCCAGCTAGTTTTGCTTTATATCAGAGGGAAGAGTAAATCTGTACTGGTGGGTAACTACATAATATTTAGTTTTTTGGATAAAAAAAAATAATAATAGAAAATCAGGAAAGCCAGGATGTGACTTTAAAATGATTGTATATATAACTGTAAGGTGCTGCATCACTTTCTGGTTCTGTCGGCATCAATTATGATGACAAAATTCCAAAAGTTCAGGCACCTGAATGCCATGGAATTATCACTAAACCCAATAGATAATCAACACCACATATTGATTTTGTGATTCTCTAATTGAGAATTCTCAACTGAGGTCAGCATGGAGCAGCACAAAAGAGGGCAGCTCGCCCCTCAGGAAGTCAGGTCCATTCCCCACAACACACATATCTCTCCCTCCTCTCTGCCCTACCCCCCACCACACCAACAGCGTTATGTCAACATGACAGGAATGGCTGCGCTAGAATAATAACAAAAGAATGCACTCTGATCATCTGAGAGAGTGATTATAATCGATCATTATAATATAAGCTAACCATATGAGGGGGAAGGATGGAAATTCAAGCCCTGCCGGAGACAGCCAAGATTTTAAAAAAAACTTGTTTATGATAGACAATTCAGTAATAGTTTTTTTTGCCATCAGCATATAATGTTTTTACTTGTGCCAGCAAAATATGTGTATTGTTTTGTTAAAGAGTAGAAGACGCTCAGTGGTTACCTTTGTTTGCTTACAGTGCTGAGGTTCTGAGTTCAGTTCTAATCTATCTGCAAGGAACTTCTAACTTCTTCCCTTCTCATCATGGCTTTCCTCCCATACTCCAAAAACATAGGCAGGTTGTTAAGACACCTGATGAAAACTTATTCTAGTGTGTGAATGTGATAGGAAATGATACTATACACTCCACTAGTCAGGCACTGATGCGCAAGCTCTTTAAAGTGATGTGTAAACATGGGCGTACTATATTAATAGAGTTGAATAGAATGAAGGGTCAAAAATTGCTTTTGTTCTATGGTCACTTCTTGTTCTCATGTCACTGTCTCTAATCAGCTTTCTGATGTGCCTGCACCCGGGTCTACTGTGTCGGCTCGAGTGCAGGCACACAAATTGAATTTTGATGAAAAACTGCATACTCACGCATTTCAGCGGCATACCAACCTCATGTGCCTGCACCCAGGGCAACATAATGGATCCAGGTGCAGGGACATCAGTAAGCTGAACATAGGGGCTGATTCTTGGCCTGCGTTTATCCACCAGGTATGGGAGTAGCCATAGAGATGCTCTGCCTATGAAACACTGATTGTGAGGGTCAGTTTCTACTCACAAATAATAAAACATGCACACTAGTTTAAAGGCCAAATAGCATATGTTCCAATTAGCCCTAAATAATGCATATTCATAACTGCCCCAATAGCTCTAAGAAAAGAATTAAAGGTATTTTTAAAGGAACAAATTATTCTTTTGAGAAATGACACAGTATATTTAAAAATAAGCAGTATGTCTATTATATGAGTGGGATTTTTGTTAGGTGTTACTGTCCCTTTAAATTTATTTTCCAGAAGTCTGCTATGTTCACGTTTAATTGATGTCTAAGCAGAGTCCTACCAGTATAGTTTTGGTTCAGTGGAGCCTTAAACAATACATATTTGTGACTTCATTCAAAACTAAAATATCATACATTTTACAAATGACACAGAACTTTCAAACCTGTAGACTTTTTTGGGCATTTTTAATTTTAACTTGGCTGATGTGAAGAAAACGAAAAAGGTGAACAATTAGGGGGTTATTTACTACACTCTGAATGCCAAAAACCCGAAATATTTGGGTTTTTTAGTATACAATCTGAATTTTTAGTGGAAACAAAAAACACGATTTATTTGGGATTTATTATACCCTGAGTATTGAAAAAGTCAGAATCTGAAGTTTTTTTTGATCTGTGCTGGGTTTCGTGCAATAATCCGAACATTTCAGGGTTTTCGGGCAAAAATTTGTATTTTTTCTCAACTTTTTTTTTTTTTAGTTTTTTCCCGCAAATTTTTTTTTTCGAAAAAGTGTATTAATAAATAAGGTGAAAAAACCTGTGCAGATTTGGTCTGTGTTTTTTTCATAAAAGATTTAGATAAATTCGGACTTTGATAAATAACCCCCTTAAAGTCATGTAAAAAAAAACCTTTTCTTACTGCAAACTGCAAACCCATTGTCAAATGGGGTGTAAACTTCCCAAGAAATGTTGGCTAGTAAAATAAGATGCAGTTCTAAGCAACTTTCCAATATACATTCATTGCAATTTTTAGTGGTTATAAAGCAACTTTCCCATTCTGCGCTGCTTGTCTGTTCCTTTGAAAAACGCAGCAAAAGTCAACCTTGCATGATTCTTCACAGGTCTGGAAATGATCTGGTTTCTGCTAGTCAGAACAATAGAAACCATTTAATATGCATGATAAATATATATTGAAGAGTTGCTTAGAATTTCCTTTCTTTAGGCAAAATACAATTTTTGCGTTTACATCCCCTTTAAATTGAAACATTTTGAATCAGTCAACCACTGACATTCTTTTGTCATATTTTTACATACTGTATATAGAGCACACGCAAGGCTATGGGGCAGATTTACTAAAGGCAATGTCAGTAATGCTGGTGACGATTTGGCAGCGTTACCGCTTTCAGGCACTTTGACGATTTACTAACGGGTGCAGGCGTAACTTCGCTAGCGAAAGAGACAGACGGTAGCGGTCATTCCAGGTGAATTTTCGCTCTGGCGAACAGACGTTACTCCACAAATTCACTAAGATGAGGATTTTACTCTTTCGCCAGACTTGCCATCGCCAGCTCAGACCAGGCAAAGTGCACTGGAGTGCATAGATCTTCCTCAATCTTCTGTTACTTACATAAGGTTGATCCAAGTATAGGAGAAGGAAGAGGAACTCCAGCAGTATTACTGCAAACAACTTTTTTTTTCCAGGCAGTGGTAAACACAACATGTTTCGGTTCAAAACCCTTTATCAAGTGAATAAGGACCATTAACACGTGCACCCATTTAAAACTCATATGCACTTTGACCTATACAACATAGTGCAATCTGGGTAATCAATTTAAAGAGAAATGTACTAACACATTTTAAAACATTGGTGCGTATATAGGTTGTATTGCAACAAATAAATAGTGAAGCCGGTGCTCAGACCATAATTGTGTGCACAGATATAAAAAATACAAAAGCCACACTCTCTGCTTGTCTGTAACATGGATTCCCTGCTAGAGGCTGCTGGGAGTTGTAGTCCATAGTGAGGGGGTAAAGTGACACTTGTATCTGTGTGTGTAACATTATTAACACATAAATATTAAAGCCAGTGCTCAGACCATAATTGTGTGCACAAATATAAGAAATAGAAAACTTTGCAGCATACAAACATTAAAACAATTAAAGTTAAAAAAATCCCAATATTGTATTCACCTTTATTTGCTTGTATCCAATTGCGATAAGTCCAGCAGTTGCAGCACAGAGCAACTATTAAGGAATTGGACGCATACCATTTGGAAAAGCTGTGCTAACCAGCATCCCCCTCTTCTATTTGGACTTACATAAGGTTCCCTGGACTTGTGTAATGTAATGTATTTGCTGCAACATATACGTCCATTCAACTTTATAATTTCCCACCGTGTGCTAATTAGCCTGATCGAAGACCTCTAACGAAGTTGAGCTAGGCATAATTAAACGCTAGCGCATTTTTGCTTTGATTGCAGAAGTAACAATAGCGCCCTGGCCGCAACCTCGCATTTTAGGAAATTAGCGTTTGAGCGAATTCTCTTTGCAATGGCTGCGAAGCCATCGATGGCAAATTTTCGCCACTTAATAAATTTACCCCTAAGATCTTTATTTTTAATGGAAAAGGAAAATCTCAATCACTGGGGGTACCAAATGTTAGGAACCGCCCACCAAGTGATTGTAATCTACCTGATACCCAAGCCAGGTTGTGAATGCACACACCTAGTAAAGTGAGAAGCAGAACTCTAAGCAAAAAGCTGTCTTTTTCACTCTACTACACATTTGTTGACCAAAGGCCTAGACTTTTTCTTTGCCTCTTCTCTTATTTTTTGGGGTCTCCCTTTCCTAAAAGTTGGCTTTAAAGTTACTTGGAAATATAAATGAAAGCAGATTTTGTTTATCACCGGTTTGGACTCATGAAGCAATGTAGTAGAAGTCAGTTCTCTATATCTGTTACTTAGCTGGCTACGGCTACATTGTTTTTGGAGTCAGAACCGAAAGTTAGCAGCCACACAGATGCTGATTTTAATAGAAGTTACATTTACAAATAACTTAATTTACATTTAAACACACATCATTTTTGTAATTATTTTATTATGCAAAACATTTTTTGGGGGGACTTCCCCTTTAATGAACATTGGGAACCTTGTGTGTGAGTAACAGAAGAACAAAAAAGGACAAATATGTTTTTGGTTATAGATTATTTGAAGTTCAAAACAATTTCTTAAGTAAATGAAATGCAAATTTCAATCCCTCCTCTTGCTCTGCCTGTCATACTTTGTAGCTAATAGACCACAGAAGGTATGATAGCATCATAGATTATTTGCTCCCTTTTCCTTGAACCAGATAAATGTATTTAATATGCCAGATTCTGTGTAGACTTGAATATAATTTTTGCAGTAGTATTATAGGTCTAATTGTTATATTTCTATACTTAGGGATTCACATACATGCCTGTCATAAATCTACCAGTAGGACAAGAGCTGGTTTATCAGGGCAATTAAACATTGTAATGAAATGCACAAAGTGATTCTGTACCCCAGAATGTCTTTTCACATGTCGATTTATTATGTCTATTTATTATTTTATTAATGAAAAAATTTAGGTGCCTTGAGGTGAGTTCAATAACTTGCTTCAGATGGCAGAGCCGCAAATTACCAGGGGACAGCAAAAGGCTATTCCTGGGGCTGGCCATAAATGCAAAGATCCGATCATACGAATCCTCAATTCGTACGATTTTCAGATCGTGTGTGGAGTGTCCCGACATCTGTCGTGCCATGCCTTTCGGTTGTTCTGACGATCTTCAGTGGGAGACTGTCACCAGTTTTTTTTGGACATAACTTACGATTGCTGTAGGGGCAGAGCATCGGCTGATGTGTTCTTTTTCTACTTTATTTAATCTGAAAGGTTAGTGGCAGATCGGGAGAAGGGTTAGTCTGATAACGATATTGCATCTATGGCCATCTTTAGTCTCTTCTAGTGCAGAGAGCACAATTGCACTTTCTGAATTGCTCTCACTGCACTAGGGATGTGGCCCCTGCTCCAACGCTCAGAAAGGTAATTGTTGGGTGTGAGGGGGGCACCATCTGAAAGGCCGCCTCAGGGCAGCCAGACCCCCGGAAACGCTTCCAAATGTAAATATTTTGCCCATTAAAATAAATAAATGTTACTTGCTTATAAACAGGGATAAACCAAATCCAGGATTTGGTTCGAGATTCAACCAAGATTCAGCCTTTTTCAGCAGGATTTGGAATGGGCCAAAATCCAAGTGCCTGGCTGAGCCGAATCCGAATCCAAAAATTCACGTGACTTTTCGTCACACGAACAAGGGAGTCCAAAAAATTTTAACAGCACACTGCAAGTGTTTCTCTTGCTCTCTTTTCCCTTAATTTACATATGCAAATTAGAATTCGGTTTTGTATTCTGCAGAATCTTTCACAAAGGATTCAGGTTGGGCTTAATCCTAAAATGGTGGAGTTATTGATAAACAGAAAAAAAAAATCAGATTGCAGTAGAATTTTTTTTTTTCGAGAACAATGTGCATGTCAATTTTATTTGTTGGGTATGCACATTCCTTTATTTTTTTTTTGAAAAAGGTTTTTATTAATTTTTCATATCATGTTATACATTTCTTGGACATTTTATATCTCGAATTACTAGTACATATTGGTTGTTGATGTCATAGTACATACAATAACTGAAAGAAAAGAATGAAGTAAATAAAAAATGCACATTCCTTTTAAAGGGGAAGGAAACCTAGTTGGCGCAAAAACCCTCCCCCCCTCCCGTGTGTTGCCCACCCTCCCTCCTCCCCCCTGGCCTACCCGTCCCGCTGGGCAAATGCCCCTAACTTGTTACTTACCCTTCTGCGCAGGTCCAGTCCAGGGAGTTCACAGACGACATCTTCCACGCGATCTTCTTCCTGCTTTGAACGGCGCATGCGCAGTAGTAGCATTTCGCCGGTACGATCTACTGCGCATGCGCCAAAAGTACTTTGTGACTTTTGGCGCATGCGCAGTAGATCCGTACCGGCTAAATGCTCCTACTGCGCATGCGCCGTTCAAAGCAGGAAGAAGATCGCGTGGAAGAAGATGTCTGTGAACTCCCTGGACTGGACCTGCGCAGAAGGGTAAGTAACAAGTTAGGGGCATTTGCCCAGCGGGACGGGTAGGCCAGGGGAGGAGGAGGGAGGGTGGGCAACACACGGGAGGGAGGAGGGTTTTTGCACCAACTAGGTTTCCTTCCCCTTTAAAGGGCCCATAAAACCCTACAAAAGGTTTTTTAGTTAGTATCACGGCAGTTAGTTACCTTCCCAAAACTGCAACCGCCATCCTTCTAATGTAGCTGTGCTCCTTTTATAAGACTGGGGTACGGTACAGTACATATGCAATGTATATCACCTTGTTGCACTTCACCAAGTTAAGTATTTCCTGAGATAAGGATTTAACAAATACCACTTAATCGTAATTCTCCATTGAGCTGTCAAACTTACTAAATGTTTACTGAGAATGATCTAACTGGGCAGATATAAATTAAGGCTGTAATATTTATTAAAGCCCTTGCAGAGTTCAAAAATGAATCTGAAACATAAACCTTTGATTGACTTGATTTTCCTTTCAGCACAATTATCAGGATACATTATTTATATTGAGAAATAATAAGCCACACTATCTGAAAATGAGGAGCATTTGAGTTACATCAAGAAAACTAAGGCTTGTTTGCACACAGAAGACCTACCCTTTTCTTATAGAGTCTTAATTATTAGGCATTTATTATGATGTAGACAGTGATATTCAGAGACAATTTGCAGGGACTCACTTTCTTCTCTCAACATCACAGATGGTTCTTGTGTTTGCCTTAACACCAGTGGGTGAGCAGAACCTATAATGTGACCAGTTACTTGTGGGTATTGCCAGGTACATAACTAATATTTTGAAAAACCTTCTCTCCCATAATTATGAAGTCTAGACGTTGTAGCTAAGTGCAGGTAACTGTATGCCCCTAGGGCTTAACATGCACATTACCACAGATACTATAGTTGGAACCCCACCCTTTTGCTGGGTGCTAACCAAAAAATAGTTATATTCGTCCACGAAAGCACTCACAGCAGTCGCCATCCAGCGTGTATCAAGAAATCATTTATTGGTGCATGGTGTATCAACGCGTTTCGGCTCACCTGGAGCCGTTAGGATAATAACAGGAAGTGTGGCACATCATTAAATAACCCCCTCAACCAATCAGAGTCAATCCCTCATTAAAACAATTCATATTTGTGAATCATTTATGTGCAATATACAAAAGTGATAATACTCATCTCACATCTATTCTGTGACCAATATATCTTAGCCTGTATCTGAAATCCATGTGTGCGGCCACTGGTATCTAAGAAAAATTTCTTATATTAAAACTACAAGTGAAAAGCTTAGAAAATCTTGTAAAGATTAAAAACATATTTGTATATACAATATCTCATTCCAGTGTATCTAGTCTTATCTATTAGAAAATGTTGCAATAAATGCAGACAAAATTACCATCAGGCAACAGGAATCTGTTTTATTGTTACAAAATAAAGGGAACCAATTTTAAAAATCAGAATTATTTGATACAAATGGTGTCTATTGGAGAGTGAGACTGCCTTCCCGTAATTGAAGCTTTCTGAATAACGGGTTTCCAGTTAACAGATCTCATACCTATATTAAGAAAAACTGTTAAACATTTCAGTCATGTACTGTGACTTTGGACACAGCGAGCCAGGTCCCGAGCATCCTGGATAACAGGTCTTATACCTGTACTAGAAAAGGTTCCTATAAATGTGGGGATAACCCCATTTTACAAATGTCTGTTTCAAATAGAAGTCATTTTTAAATATAGTGCATGTGTTTATGCGTGTGTTTTTGATGTGTATGCATGTTTAGCCAAAAAGAAATTGAGTGAAACCAGATGCTTTGCAAAAGCAAAATACATATTATTAATATGATAGTGCTGCCTCATGTAACTCACTGCCATAAATTTACAGTTATGTTTTCTCCGTCACTATGATTGATTGTTATTATGTAAGTAAGTGATAATATTAAATAAAGCGATGCATTATATTATGCCACTGAATTTTTGTCAGAATGAATCAACTTCTAAATTATTTATTCATCTTTACTTGCTAAAGAATCAAGTCCAGATATGTAGGCTCAGAAGCATTTTGTAAATGAGAAATATTTTCTACTCATGTCCTGTGCTCTTCTACTTACTCAGTCTTGAACATCAAACTATGTTTACAGTTATATATACATATACATACATAATTGTAAAATGTAGGGATGTAGTAACTGTATGTGTCCTGTTCAATATAGATGAAGGGTATATTAAATTTAAGTGTGTTAAAGACATTAATGTTCTGAGACAAATGGTTATTCGTCTTCTTTTTCTATACAATTTTTACCTTTTTAATTCTACTTCTCTCTAACTTTATAGCTGCACACCAGGCTAACAGAAAGCACATTCCATATAAGACTAAATTTTAATGATTATAGAAAATAATTTCTGTTCAGTGTTCTCCTCTCTATCTTCTAAAGTCTTGTTTACAGAGCTGATGTATAAAAACATGTGATACTTTGGGGCTATTATTGTAACTAAGGGAGTCCTGGAATTACCTTCATATTTAGGATGGTGGTAGCTTCAAAGTTCCCCGGCATCAGTAGGTGAATTTGCACATGGTTTGTCAGAGCAGACTGGATGGAAGCAATTGTGCTTAGCACAACTATACAGAGGTGCGAGGAACCTGGTGGCAGACGGGGAGATTAGTCAGTCGCACATCTACAAATCTTCTCTACTGTGGGCGACTAATGTCCCTAAAAGCCTTCCCGTCAGCAAGAATGCGAATCACAGATGGGATTGCATACGTAGCGCTTCGTTTTCTGAAGTTGACTCATAATGAAACTTTGGGTGACTTTGGAATTCTGAAGCGATGTATGCCATCCTGCTGGCGATTCGCATTTTTGCCAGTGGGAAGGGATTTTGGGGAGATTAGTCGCCCGCAGTACAGAAGATTTGTCGCTGGGCGACTAATCTTCCCGTCTGTCACCACCCTAAGAATGGCTCCAATAAGGACAGCATTTGCATACATTTTAGCAGGACCACGCGGTTGTAAATGTTCATTTTAGTCTAACATTAAAACCACTACCTCTTTGCTATTGTAAATGGGCCCCTGCAGTTTAAATTCCAAACTGAAGAGCAACACAAAAGAACTTATAATCAGTAGTCAACATTATCTTTTGATTTAAAACTTCCCTTTAGATATTTAAAATTGCGTTTGTAAACCATATTATAAAGAAATTTAGAACCTATTATATCCTTTAGGATAACAGCAAAAAAGAAGACTTTGCATTTTTTCCATTGCATTTGGTCACCCAAAATACAAGGCATCAAAATATCCAAAATCACCCTAAGTAGCCTATATTGAGGATCACTTAAAATTGCCAGCAGAGACAACTTCCTACAATTTCCTTTAGTAAAATGTTAATTGAAATGCCTTAAATTTGAGTAATTACTGTCCAATATAGATTAGAAAAAAGTTTCTACAATTTCCTTTAGTTAAATGTCAGTAGACATGCCTAAAATGTGGGTAATCATTGCCCAATATAGACAATAAAGAGTTGTACTCACTGATATTTATATACAAATCCGAGATATGATTAAGTGCATCGTAATAGTAGCATTAAATGCTGGAATTCAAAATTAATCCAATTACCACAGCACTGGCCATACCAGAGATGATACATATAAAATAAATCTATATAAATCTATGCATGCTATTGCCAAGAATGTGTCAGCAATAGAACCATAGTAAATGACTGTGTATATTGATAAATTACTGAGATGTGGAAAGCATGAGTATAACATTTCATTTTAATGCCGTAAGACTCTATTTTGTAAAAGACTCGTGTGTGTCTCTTAAAGGGATTCTGTCATGATTTTATGATGTCATTTTTATTATTACATTGCAAATAATACATTCTACCATTTAAAATGTTATTCTTGAACCAATAAAACTTGTAATATTTGTGTGTAGGCAGACATCTCAGTTCATGTGCCTAATTCTGTGCTTTCATAAAGAACCAGAACTCCACAATGCTATTGCTTTCAGATAAGCTATTGTTTCTCCTATTAATGTAACTGGAGGGGTCGTGTTCAGACTTGGGTGTTTTATTATTGAGTGCTATTCTCATATCTACCAATAGTTTGGGCTTGGGAGCATTTTTAGCAATGCGGTTGTCAGGGAGCTGTTATCTTGTAACCTCCCCATTGTTTTACTGATGGACCGCAGGGAGGTAAAGGGGTTGATATCACTCTACTTTGCAGTGCAGCATTGAAGAGTGACTGAAATTTATCAGACCACAAGTCGCATGGCTGAGGGCACCCAGGAAACCAAAAAAATGTCTAGCTCCACTTCAAATTTCAAAATTAAATCTAAAAAAATCTGTTCTTTTGAAAAATGGATTTTAATGCAGGATACTGTTAGAGGATCTCTATTAACTGATACATTTTGTAAAAAGGTGTTTTCCTGTGACAGACTCCCCTTAATTTAGTGGCCCGTTTCCATTTGTTATTCCATTATAATCACATGTATACAACAAGGTGAAGCTTGTTGTCTTGGATTTTTCTCTCTTGAGCATCAGTATGATAGAGGTGATTACAGTTCTTGAAAACCTATTTGACTTAGTGGGAAAGGCTTTTCATTAAAAATGCTACGAGAGACCATTAAGCAGCACTTTAGATGTATCGTTCCAATTCAATCTTTATATACAATAATTTTTTTCTTTGATTAAGTCAGTTGATTTGTTTCACTGTTTTTGTAAAAATGTATAATTCGAATTCTTAGACATATAGAAGAAACTTGTTAAAATAAATGGAGCATATTTAAAATGTCCACAAAAATTATACAACTATATGTTTCTTGTCACGTCTTCATTTTTTAGTGTATTAGGTATATTTCCAATGCATCCTGATTGTGTTTTTCATCACTTGCAAAACCATGTCCTTTACAGTGAATAAACTGCTGATACTCATGATTTGTAAATTTGTTAATAGTGAAGACAGACATCTCTGAAATAGCGACGACAGTGAATAATATTCTGAAAGAGAGAAGGCCCATAAGGATACAATTTAAAACGTATTATACTGTTTAACAAAATGATAACAATGTATACATTTAATGTAAAATCAACACAGCTTTGTTCAATATATGTTGCTTGGAAACGTGAATGAATGTCTTCTTAATAATTCCATATTTTGTATACATTATTATTTTTTCTAAGGTGGCGATATATAGCTGTCTTCAACAAGAGTCAAATAGTGCTTGTGTTGAAAATGTGTTCTGCCTTTTCTACTTAGCAAAAACATCTGTTACTCTTTATTTATATTAAACTTAAAGAGTTAAGGTGGCCATATACATGAGATCCGCTCGTTTGGCAATCTCTCCCGGATATGCCCACATTGAAGTGATATCTGTATGATCCGATCGTGGGCCCTAGAGCCCAAAACATGTGCCACATTTCTAGCTACTTCTTTAGTTAAGCTTTAATTCTCCTTTAAGTCAAGAAGACAGGTTTTAGTGCACATTGAGACTGTTCTTCAGTTGCACTGATCTAAAGCAAATGGTAAAAAAAACATAAGGCAAAATACATTTGTAGCATATGCAATTTTTACTGAACCTGTTAAATACAGATGTATATTGACTAAGGGGCCAGTTTACTAAAATTCAGATTTTTTTTTTTTTAACTAATTGTTTCTCTAAAAAATTGTGTTTTCTTAATTTTTCTAAAACTTTTCTAAAAAATTTTAAGTATAAAAACCACAAAAAACTTTGCCACATAAAAGCAATCGAGGTCCAATAGAAGTCAATAGGTTGTATGCGGATCCTATCGGACCTTTTTTTTAACCATTCAGACTTTTAAAGGTTTTTGGATTTTTTTCACAAGTAATTGTCCAAAAAACTAAATTTTTTATAGATTTTAGAGGTACAGTATTCAAGTTTTTTTTCAAGATTGTTCAGCTTTTTTTTCATTCATCCTTTTTATATTTGGATTTTTTAATAACCTTCATGGCATTTGTGGTTTTTAGAGAAATAGCGTTTAATCATCGTTTCAAAAAGCTCTATTACCACTAAAATTCTTCTTTATATACAATGGACCTTCTATAAGTTTTGTATTACACTCTACATCAACAGGAATCAGTGGAAGACAGCAACAAGGGTAAAGTGACTTTCTCAACTTAATAAGACAAAGTTTTGCCCATGCAGCACTACTGTAAATGAGCTTTTGGTATAAACAATTGATCTCCATTCTTGCCTTTGTATTGTGAGACAAGCACTTTAGGGCTAATGTGGAGAAAACTACCAAACTACCCAATACTGCCAGTGCAGGCAAATTTTGACATTAATGGCAACCACTTATAACTGCATACACAGGACAGACTTCAGCTTGAAAATTTGAAAGTGTGCATTTTTGATCCAGAACCCACGCTGCTAGACTCTTGAAGCAATGTAGCAGATGTCAGCTGATTAACAGTAAGGTGTAAAGTAAATACTGCTTTAAAAGAAAATTATATATTTTTAAAAACCATTGAACTTTTTTTAATAAAGATATCATTGAATGTTTCTGAAACTTACATTTTCCTTCATTTTGCAGGAAAGGGTGTGTGGGAGGACTAACTACTTTACTTTAATACAGGGCCGCTCCGGCCATGAGGCAAGGTGAGAATCTTGTCTCAGGCGGCACGGAGCGGCTAGTTACCAGTCTGGTAACTTTAAGTGCCGAATTTCTGTTTTTTAAAACTGAAATTCTGCTCTTCTAGTGCAGCAAGTGCAATAGCGCTCACTGCACTAGCGATGCAGCTGCTCCTTGCCACTTTTTCTTTCCTATATATTTATCTTTTTTCCCTATTAATAACATTGGAATCAACTATCATTTTTACCGGCCAGGCCGGTAAAATACCGGCCAGGTGGCAACCCTACCTTTAATATGGAAGTAATCCAAGCAACTGTGAAATGTGGAGGGTGAATTATTTGCCTTCAGTTTTGCCTGACAACTGGTTGCTAGAGTCAGTGACCCCCAGCAAATATAAATGAGTTAGATTGATGGGGGTGTAAATTTTCTTTGCCATTTTTTTTAAATTACTTCTTTTAAATTATTTATATATATATATTTTTTTTTTACATTTTTTTCTTCTTTTTTACATTTTTTGTAATAATTACATAATTGTAATACAGGTTATTGTTATCTGCATGTGGGAAGTTATGAAGGGATCTGTTATTCTTTTGGGTCTACAGCATATTCGAGTCTTTAAGGCCTATCACAAATCCAGCTCTGGTCGCTCTCATTAATCAATGAATTCTCAATAAATGAAGAATGTCTAAATGTTGGAACTATATAATGTTTGGTTAACCAAAAGAAAAAATAAGGCTTAAGTGACTGGTGGGATTGAGGTAGGTTAGGCAATGGAAGAAGGATGCACTTATATTTCGTGGGAAGCATATGAAGTGGTCAAAATGCTGTGTCTGCTAACAGCTGCTAACCATTCTTATGAATATGGAGCACACCATCTATTGCAGATGATTCTGCTACTAGGTGAGAATCAGCTGGAAATGTCAGAAGCATCTGCCATAGACAATATAGTTCCCAGTTAAGATTAATAGCCATTAAGTGCTATAAGTTTAAATCCATATAGCAGCTCATTTCTATTACTGTTCCTTAATCCAAAATTTATACTTAATTTTTTTTGCATCATTGTTCACTGTAAGAGAAGAAGAGAACCTTAGAGCAAATGTGAAAGACCCATATCATCCTCTTGTATCCCTGCCCCACTTAGCCCTGTACTTTGAGGGGCACATTTACTAAGCTCGAGTGAAGGATTAGAATGAAAAGTATTTTTTTTTGGGTACTTCGACCATCGAATAGGCTACTACGACCTTCGACTCGAACGATTCGAAGTAAAAATCGTTCGACTATTCGATAGTCGAAGTACTGTCTCTTGGAAAAAAAACTTTGACTACATACTTCGGCAGTTTAAACCTACCGAGGTACAATGTTAGCCTATGGGGACCTTCCCCATCACTTTTCTAAGCTTTTTTTGATCGAAGAAAAATCCTTCGATCGCTTAAAATCGTTCGAAACGCTCGATTTGAAGGATTTTATCGTTCGATCAAACGATTGTTACTTCGATCCTTTGAATGCGATATTCAAATTCGTAGGATTTTACTTCGAGGGTCGAATCCGAGGGTTTATTAACACTCGATATTCGACCCTCAGTAAAATGTGCCCCTGAGTCTCTGTTGGAAAATGTTATTTTTGAAATGTCTAGGCCCATATCTGCCACTGGGTCTTTTTGAGTCTTACAATGTCATTTAACAGTCTATGTTGTCTTTTATCCTAGCTGGGAATGGAACACACCCATAAATACTTGTGTTTGTGGCTAATTGAATATGGTCAAAAATAAATAAATAATAAAAGGAATCTTGCCTTTTAAACTGTTTATAAGTATTAAGGACATTAATTTATATTGCTAAGTAATACAAGCATTGCCTATGAAACTCTTTATTGCTTCTTCCTCACTTCTGCTGTTCTCTCTAGAAGCTGTGCAGTCGCACATGGCTGAACAATCTTGTACATAATCATGACATTGGCGGGGTCATTAATCTGACCCCTTAAAGCAATTGTCTTGGGCTAGACATGCTGCCCCTGTGAATATGCTAAGTCTGTTCCCAAGAAGAGATTGTCCTGTAAGCAATTGCTCTTTCTTTTAAAGGAGGACTTCCATCAACTGCTTAAGCTTACTACTTAACAATAGAAGCCTATTCAAGTACTTATTGGGAAATTCAGCACTTATTTGCCATGTGATTTTCCCATGCGATGATGTGCACAACGATTGTCTTGTGTGACAGCTTTTCCGCAAATACCCCATGATCAGCAGAAACAACTGAACAAGACGATAAATGAAGATCATGGCTGGGGGAGGAAGAATAATGTGCACAATAATTGTGAATTCTGTGTCTGTCTGGCTAGAAGAGAGTACAAGCAAAAGTTGCCCTAGTGTCCTCATAAAATACAAAAGCCAAATTTAAGGGGTTGATTTATTAAAAAGAAAACATCCTGAAAACAGGACCTTGGTTATTATAAGGGATTGCTGAACAGTGTGAACACGTGACGTAAGATGGGCCTATTAAAAGCTGTTAGCTATATTTTGCCATGTATATTTGTGGCATGCAGCATACGCAGTTTTAAATATAACAGAATTTGTATTTCAGCAGATTCACTTGTTATGTTTTAAAGAGTAATCATACTGAAATAAGAAAGTACCTAAATATAATAAATTAACAATTCTGTACCATTCCAGAAATAATCAATTTACTCTTCACTATTCCCCCTCTCATCATCAGCCTCTCTTCATTCTCTCCTCATGCAGGAGTTGGAGTCCGATTTTGATTAAAAGTTAGGGGAATCCTTCTCTTAGCAGATGTATTAAAGCTAACTCAGTTAACTGATTTGTAGCACAAATAAAATAACTGACCCCGGTGTTAATCCCACATGGATCGTACTGACGCCATACTTCTTTAGTTCACTGTACTGGCACGTCAGTATGTCTATTGACACCTTCAGTCCTAAAGAAGTTTGCGAAAACAATGCGTCTCTACGTACCAGTACGTGTCTATTACTAACACCTTCAGCACACAGGCAGCAGTATAGACCAAGTGGCAGATCATTTCACTAATGTGCATTAATATTACTGCTATGGGATTCCTGATCGCACTGTGCTGGGGGGGGGCCTCACTATTATTAATTTCATGATGGAGGCTGAGGGCCGGTGTAAATTTGAAAATGGGCCGCAATTGGCCCCTGGGCCACACTTTGGACATGCCTGCCTTTAGATAATCTGCCCCAATGAATCCTTATTGTAAGCAAAACCAGACTGTTGGGTTTATTTAATGTGTATATGATTTTCTAGTAGACTTATGGTGTGAAGATCCAAATTATGGAACAATCCCTTATCCGGAAAACCCAGTTCCCAAGCATTTTGGATAACATGTACCATACCTGTAGTAAAACATATAAACATAGATTATTCAATGCAAATAAACATGAGCTTCCAAACAGTTTTCTCTATAAATGTAAAAATCAGTATATTGCAGTCACTATGTAACCTTTAAGCCACACACATTTTGTGGCCAGACACATAAGCTATTGTGGTTTGCACAAAGCATTTTGTGTGACAAGATATAGTTTTGTACTTATTCTGACCCACCCACTTCTCTGGGCACATGGGGGCAGATTCACTAACCGTCGCCAGCGACCACTTCGCACCCATCACTACACTTCGCCAGGCAAAAATTTGCTCAGACAATGTGCCAATTCACTAAAATGTGGAGTTTTGTCGTGGGCGGCAAACACTGGCGACTTTTCGGCTATTTGCAGGCTATCACTCTGAAAGAAATAAAAGATGCCAGCTTTTTTGAACTGATGCTTTTTCATCTAAAGAATATGATGTAAGTAACAAAAGATGAAGGAAGATCTATGCACTCCAGTGCACTTAACCTGGTCTGAGCTGGCGAAGGCAAGTCGGCAAAAGAGGTAACGTTCAGTAAAATCTGCATTTAAGTGAATTTGCGGAGTAACGTCCATTCGCCAGAGAGAATTGTCATCTGGCGATAGAGTGAGTGCGAATGAGCACTAGCGCCTGTCTCTTTCGCTAGCGAATTGGCGCATGTGCCCGTTAGTAAATCAGCGGTGTCCCTGCGGGTGGCAATCTTGGCGAATTGTCGTCAGCGTTTGCTACTTCGTCCTTTAGTAAATCTGCCCCTTATTTTTTTAAAGTGTACGCATGTGTTATCCGGAAACTTGTTATCCAGAAGGTTCAGATTAAAGAAAGGCCGTCTCCCATAGACTCCATTTTATCAAAGTAATCCACATTTTTAAAAATTATTTTCTTTTCCTCTGTAATAATAAAACAGTAGCTTGTACTTGATCCATACTAACATATAATTAATCCTATTGGAAGCAAAGCCAGCCTATTGGGTTTATTTAATGCTTACACGATTTTCTAGTAGACCTAAGGTATAAAGATCCGAATTCTGGAAAGATCTGCTATCTGGAAAACCTCAGGTCCCAAGCATTGTGGATAAAAGGTCCCATACTTCTATAGGGAACATTGCCCCTTGTTACTAGATCATCTTGTTATAGTATTTGTTTGCTTCAATGTCAAGTGCTAAATGCATTTGGACATGGGCTTCCTCAATCAAGGGCTTGTAGACTTTATATAAGTGAAAATGAAGCTCCAATGCATTGAACATATTGGTCTGATGAAAACATGTCTGGATGGTCATGGTCCAGCTGCACCAAACAGACGCAGAAATGAGACAATGGAATGCTTTGTCTAGTTGTGAATAATATATAATTGAGCAGAAGTGGGACCCCCATCCCCCTTTAAACCTAAAGATTATATAATCATTAAGATGAGTCCAGAGACCTCTGATCTCCAAATTCCAATCTTTTTTCCCAGGGGGACCTGGGTTTAGAGCCTATTTGCCTGTCGATTTGATTGTGGCCATTATATTGACCTATATCCTTATTGTGCTTGCGGGCAGTGTTATGTCTAGTATTCTTATTAAGGTGAGCATTTTGCCCTAATTATATTGTCATCATTAATTTTGGGAATTGAATTTTGTTCTCATTAGGGTATAACTATTATAGTCTACTTTTGAGAAGGCAATATGTTTCTAAGCCTCTAGTAATACATTTATGCTGTCAGCTAGTACCCTATTTCTTTTGTGCACCACTGTTATTGATAATACATTCTTTCATCTTAGTGCTAGCAAAAGGCCTTCTGTGCTTAAAGGGATACTGTCATGGGAAAAAAATTTTTTTTCAAAATGAATCAGTTAATAGTGCCGCTCCAGCAGAATTCTGCACTGAAATCCATTTCTCAAAAGAGCAAACAGATTTTTTTATATTCAATTTTGAAATCTGACATGGGGCTAGACATATTGTCAGTTTCCCAGCTGCCCCAAGTCATGTGACTTGTGCTCTGATATACTTCAATCACTCTTTACTGCTGTACTGCAAGTTGGAGTGATATTACCCCCTCCCTTTCCCCCCTCCAGCAGCCAAACAAAAGAACAATGGGAAGGTAACCAGATAGCAGCTCCCTAACACAAGATAACAGCTGCCTGGTAGATCTAGGAACAACACTTAATAGTAAAAACCCATGTCCCACTGAGACACATTCAGTTACATTGAGAAGGAAAAACAGCAGCCTGCCAAAAAACATTTCTCTCCTAAAGTGCAGGCACAAGTCACATGACCAGGGGCAGCTGGGAAATTGACAAAATGTCTAGCCCCATGTCAGATTTCAAAATTGAATATAAAAAAATCTGTTTGCTCTTTTGAGAAATGGATTTCAGTGCAGAATTCTGCTGGAGCAGCACTATTAACCAATTTACTTTGAAAAAAATGTTTTTTCCCATGACAGTATCCCTTTAAATACAAAAAAGCAATCCAGGCAAGTAGAATTTGTTGACAGTTGAGTGTGACAGATAGATAAGGAAACAGAAATTTTAGTCTGTTTTTCCTTTAAAAATTGTATTTATGGAAATGACATTGGCACCTCACCAGTGCCAGGTCAATCAGCCTTAACAGGACAGAAGCAATGGGGAAGGTCCAAATGAACCATCAAAGACGTTTCAATGTTAACTGAAAGAGTCCTTCTTCTTCAGAGTTCTGAAGAAGTGCCGAGATAACTGGGCACGAAACGCATTAGTTTCACAACACCCACTCCCAATGTGATCACTAAGTGGCACATTTACTTAGGGTCGAATATTGAGGGTTAATTAACCCTCGATATTCGACTGTCGAAGTTAAATCCTTCCACTTTGAATATCGAACGATTCCAAAGATTTTAATCCATCGATCGAACGAGGTGGCAAAGTAGGGCGTCGAAGTTTTTTTTAAAGAGACAGTACTTCTGCTATCGAATGGTCGAATAGTCGAACGATTTTTAGTTCGATTCAAAGTCGTAGTCGAAGGTCGAAGTAGCCAATTCGATGGTCGAAGTAGCCAAAAAAATAATTAGAAATTCTAAGTATTTTTTATTCTATTCCTTCACTCGAGTGCCCCCCAAGTGTGTTTAATAAAGCGCATTTGCAAAAGCCAAGTAGCGACTCTGTTTTGAATCGACCAGCGCTGGATTGTGGGTGATGTTTGGAGTCTTTGAATGTCTGCAGACTGAAAGGCAATAAATGATAAATCACTCGGGATAAATTGCAGATTAGTGAAGAGTAACCTCTTGCTCACTTGTGTTTGTGTGGGAAAAAACAAAAAAGATAAACTTCCTGTTCGCTGGTCGACTATGATCTATTTATTTATTTATATCAGCTTGATGAATAGCACAAATCCATTGGGAAAAACTATTTTTTATGTCGAAATCTAGTTAAGTGTAGGAGTTAGGACATGTATTGTACAGTTAAGAATATCTAAACCCTGTGTGTGTGTTAAGGGTTGAAAATTGGGGGAAAGACAATGGTACTCAATGAGTCATCACAAAGAACAGGTAATGCACAACATTCTTTTCTTGTCAGCTTATTATTATACTGTAATTATTAATTAACATATATGTATACATATATATATATATGTGTAAATTGTCTTCCCAGATAGGGAGGGTTCTTGGGAACAGGCAAGTGTATATATATATATATATATATATATATATATATATATATATATATATATATATATATATATATATATATATATATATATATATATATATATATATATATATATATATATATATATATATATATATATATACAGTATATATATATAGTGCATGCCCAGTGTTATTTTTTTAACCTTGTTATAAGGTGTTAAAGGTTGAGTCTTCCATGCTTAGAATAATGATCCATTAAATTGGCTCTCTTAGATGTAGAAATTGTTTGTATTGTTTCAACCTCGCTTAAAATTTTACCTGTGCTGCTTGCAATGGGCAGTTGTTCTTGCTCTTTAAACTTCTTCAGACTTTCTGTCCTCATCAATACTTGTATTTCACTATTGTACTCCTGTACAAAACGTGTCTCTATATACTTCATTGTCTGCTGGCCCTCACATCTCATGTAAGGAATGCTATATCAAGACAGAAATGGGCAGTCATAAGACTCACTAACCCTATGTGTTTTTGTAAAAACTGGATAAGGGCTCCAGAGGAACCTTTATTTAAACCCTAGAGCTCCGAAGGCTTTGGGGACCACCCAGAAGTACAGCTATCCTGAAAGATATTGCATATGCTTAAATGAAGCAAGGGTTACACAATCATTAGCAGACAGTGAATACTCAGGGAGAACTCATACATTATTTTGGGCTGGCACTTAGACGGTACATCTCATCTCATCTCGCCAATTAAAGGTGTGCACTATGGCAACTATGCTGAATTTAATCTCCATTACCTTTTTCAGGAGAAGTGTATTTGTATATACATCTGTTCAAATCTAAGTGCATTATGAAACCTATTTTTCCCTACTTATTTTGTCATTTCAAGACCAGTATTGTTAAGTGTAACCTCTACTTTATAAACATTCTTAGACATTAGGTTGTTTGTATTTCCCTTTATTGTAATGAACTGGCATGATTTAAGTCCATAAAAATATATATTTATGAGGCATCCTACAGCTATATTAAATTTACTGCATCTATAAAGTTATCAGACCTAAACAAACATTTTTACTTTATTAGTTTATATAGCAGCTCTGAATATAAAACTATTTTTACTGGTGCCCTTTTGATTTAGTGGAAAACACTGTAATAACTTTCAGCATTATTCCTTTCTGTATACATTCTATTAAAGGTCACAATATTCCACATAGACATCTAGTAAGAAGATTCCTGTGACTGGCCATGACTTAATTACTTACAGGTCAGCTTCCTATTTATTAAATGGCAGGCATTTTCAGTCTGCAGTAGAATACGTACTGTATAATTTAGCTAGAATGCTACTCCTTTTAACTGCTGACACTACATTTTCTGTTTCTAAAAGAAAAAAAAAAAGTTTGTTAAGAATTGTGTCACATTTTGTTAGTAATTGTAGAGCTATTACTATGGGGAGAAAGTAAATAATTGGGGAGGCAATGCAAGAGCGCAAATGCAAATGGAAGAAAGAATTTAACGTGGAAGAGAAAGACGGGAATAAGGAGAGAAAACTCGGAGCAATTTGTATGAGCTAGCAATTGCCTATGCCTCAGCTAAATTGTTAAAGAAGCATAATAGCATAATAGCTAATGTGAGGGTCTTTATCTTTTGATAAGGATACCAATTCTACAAAAAATATTAAGCAGCTATGGAAAAGCTCACACTTTTAAAACTAATATCTCTAGATCCAATTTGGCATCAATGCATCAAGCAGTGGAACGTAAACTTTTAAACTGTATAACTAGCAGTACATCCATAAATAGAAAACATGATTATGGTTTTAGAATGTTATATTATTTGTTGTGGATCAGCACATTGCTTGGGGCACTGTTAGCTCTAAAAAAACAGAAAAAAATGTATAAAAAAGATTCCACAAGGAAACGTTTAATTTAGTTCTACTCCTGCATCTCATAAATGCTCCCCTCCCTATGATTTCAGACTTATAAAAACCTTTCATGGGGCCCCAGGGATTGAGCGTGGAGGCTACATCCAAGATTGCCTCATCCTTGCAAATATATTTATTGGTTACTGTAAGCTTACCTACTAGCTTGGTTTTAAATTTTAAGTTTTTAACTTTTCAATATATATTATAACAAACAAGGGAAAGTTGTGATCACCTCTAATTTTTAAAAACATTAAGCGGGGGTGCAATGAGGCTGTGACCACACAATTCACATAGACAAATACAAAAGTCCTCTGCACTCAACCCATTATCAATATATATAAGGACATTGAAACATTTTGTTCCTTAAGATACTTAAAATGCCTTACCCTTTAAACAAATCAGGGATTATTTGTCCATATATTGAAATATATTTAAGATGGCCAACTGCGTCAAAGTCATCCCTGGTATGGCTAGTCGTACACTCAACTTTTATCTGATGGAAGTTGAGTGTAGAACTGGACATGCTAAGGACATTAAGACATTTTATTGTTTGTCCATGTATTGCAATATAATCAAACTGGCCAACTACTTGAAAGTCATCCTTAGTTTGGCAGGTCCTGCACTCACATTCACTTGGCTTATTAAGAATTCTGTTCCTTTTTAACCCAAATTAATAATGTAACTATGCAAGACACCAATGAGACATATACATATTAATACAAATGCGGTGTCATCATTGTTTGGCTTATCTGTGGCTGGACAAATCCAACATGGTTTTTCTCACAAGTAGTCACACATACAGTACATACATTGTTTTCTACATGCATTAGTAGATTGCTCCTTTAGCAAAAAAAAATTGCAGCCAGGGTCATTTTTTTTGGCTTAGGATATACAACTTTCTTGTAGACTTCATGACACCTATGGTATGGCAAAAATAATTGGCATGCATTCCATTTCTTTAAGAGAGAACTAAAGCTAAAGAAGCTAGAAATGTTGTGCATTATGCTTTTGTGCTTCTGTACCAGGCAACCACAGCCTTTAGCAGGGAAGATCTATTCCTCCAAAGATGCCCCAGTAGCTCCCCGTCTTCTTTTCTGCTGATTCACTGCACATGCTCTTTGCTGCTGTCACTTACTGAACATAGGGACCCACTCATAATATACAGAACACATAGAATATAAATGTGACAATATAATGCTGATTAATAATTAATACAGATCATTACTTCATGGCAGAACAGAAACCAGCGCAATTATCATCAGAATTTCATAATCATCCCTGCAGCATCATCTTATATTACAGGCCAACCCCATTTTCTGCTTGATAATTTGCTCAGAGCCCACTGAACAGGCGAGTGTTGCAGACACTTTCCAAGATGGTGACTCCCTGTGACAAGTTTGAAGTCCTGGATCGTTGCTGCTATTGAGAAGCTGAAACTTTAGGCTGGTACGATAAGTTCAGTTTATAAAATATGGCATTTTTAGCCACATTAATTTTTAGGGTTTCCACTACAAGAAAATGACCTGCAGTGAGTTATTCAGCTTTTAATTCAGCAGCTCTCTACTTTGCAATTTCAGCAATCTGGTTGCTTGGGTCCATATTACCCTAGTGATCATGCACTGATTTAAATAACAGACTGAAATATAAATAAGAGAGGCCCAGAATTGAAAGATGAGTAATAAAAAGTAGCAATAACAATATATTTGTAGACTTACCGAGCATTGATTTTTAGATGGGGTCAGTGGCCCCCATTTGAAAGCTGGAAACAGCCAGAAGAAGAACTCAAAAAATTAAAAAACTATACAAAAATAAAGAAAATTTGCTTAGTATTAGCCATTCTTATACATACTGAAAGTTAACTTAAAGGTAAACACTTTATATATATGACATCATCCATTTAGTGCAATTCAGCCATCAGACATGTACAATGAGAAATAATGCGCCAAATTAATGTACAAAGTTGCACAGTACTGTCATATGTGTTAAGTAATAGGTTACTCACAAGCAATACAAAAACAATGAGTTGGTACAGTTTTTAAAAATGTAGCAATTTTCCAGTGGTTTGTCAATCTGAGCATGGTTTATGAGAGTGAAACAATCTCTGCCTCTGTAATGAGAGACTTTGCAAGTGTTTTATAGGCTTTAGTTTCTATGGGCATTTAGTTGTTGTGATTACCCAATGCATGTACTGTTTCTTTTGTTAACATTTGGTCTAGACAAATGGTAAAAGCTATATTATTGTGTATCATTTTGTCTGATATTCTAGCATTTAACTTGTACATATGACTTTTTCCATTTGCTTATTTTAGAGCACTGTTAAAGGACCAGTAATATCAATATTTTTTTTTTACAAAATTCGTTAGTATACATTGAAAAAAAACACCAAGACAAATTAAACTTTAAAATCGCAAAGTTTTTATTAACAAATAACTTACCGCAACTCCATTTCTGCTCCTCTTAAGAAAGGTGACAGGGCGACAATCCATCACATGGAACTTGATTTCTCTTCCCTTGCAATCTCCTATAAGGAAGGCAGAGAAGAGAAATCAAGCACCGCACGATAGATTGCAATCGCCTTTTCTGAAGAGGAGCGCAAGCGGAGTTCCGGCAAGTTATTTCTTTATAAAGACTTTGTGATTTAAAGTTTAATTTGTCTTGGTGTTTTTTTCAATGTATACTAGAATTTTTTTAATTTTTTTTGATGTTACTGGTCCTTTAAACTTCTTAATGGGTTCTAGATTATTTTGGTAATGAAAAAGCTTGCTTCGTAATTAATCATTTAACTTTTTTTTACTTAAATTGTCTTCAGATTAAAATATTGTACTGTAAAATTCCCCACAGTATCAGTAATTTACTAAAAAGATAGTACCACAAGTTTTGACAAATTAACTTCACATTGGTAAAAATTCTCTTCACTTTGGCGTAGATTCACATCTTTTCTCCAAGTAAAATTTCTCCAGTGAATATTCGGCAATTTGCTAAGAGCACAAGAATGTATTTGGAATGTATTTTGCAATGGAAATTCTCCTGGTTCGGGATGGCAAAATGCCATTTTAACGATAGAGCAGCCAGTTTTGTATCTCACTATTTACATCATCTATTTTATGCTAATAGGCTACATTGATGTTTGGTTTGACTGGAAACCCACAGTTTTTTGACCATTGGTTGGGCGGGTTTGGGTGGAAATTTGGCCAACCACTGCAGGTAATGGTTCGGTGAGGGTCAGATTGGGGAAGTACACTCCTTGAGCTCTTCAGAAGATTTCATGTCTTGGGGGACACATTCACTAACGAGTGAGTTTTGAAAATTTGCCAGTACATTGCCCTATACAATAGTACAGGTATGGGACCTATTATTCAGAATGCTAGGGACCTGGGATTTTCTGGATAATGGATCTTTCCGTAATTTGGGGCAAATTCACTAACCGGCGAAAATTCGCGAGCGATGGTTTTGCGCACATCACAACACTTCGCCAGGTGTAAATTCGCCTGGACAACGCTAATTCATGAAGATCCAAAGTTGCGCACAGGGTACCGAACGCTGGCAAAGTTGCACTTGCAAAAAAATGTTCAGCAGTTTGAAGTTACGCTAGCGTTGGCTAATTTGCATATGGCGTGCAGTTAAAGTACAATGGCCGTATATGCTACAGCAAGGCCAGAGAACCTTAATACAATAATACAGAGTTGTTATAATGCCCTACACATGTGCCCACAGTTTAGTTTAGGTGCCATATGTTATCAAATGTAGGGGGAAGAAGGGTACCCCAAAAAATTTTTTTGATCTTTTTCAGCCTATGACCCTGTAAAAAGGAAAAGACGCCAGCGTTTATTGGGACTTAGAAAAATTTTCAACTTTTTTTTGAGGAACTCCTATTTACTCTATTGCACTTTGACTGGTCTGAAGTTGCGAAGACAAGTCTGGCGATAGAGATAACGGTCAGTAAAATCAAAAATGTAGTGAATTTGCGTAGTAACGCTCCTCCGCAAGAGCGAAAGTTCGCCTGGCGTTAAAGTGCAAAGTTGCGCCAGAGTCTATCTCCTTAGTACCGTTAATAAATCGGCGAAGTGCTGAAATGACTTCACGCTGGCGAATTTTCACCACCGTTAGCCACTTTGCCCTTTAGTAAATTTCCTCCCTTTAAGTCTAGAAAATCATGTAAGCATTAAATAAACCCAATAGGCTGGTTTTGCTTCCAATAAGGATTAATTATATCTTAGTTTGGATCAAGTACCAGGTACTGATTTATTATTACAGAGAAAAAAAAATCATGTTGAAAAATTTGGATTATTTCATTATAATGGAGTCTATGGGAGACAGTCATTGCTTAATCAGAGCTTTCTGGATAACGGGTTTACAGATAACGGATCCTATACCTGTAGTAGGTAAAATTCTTTAGAGAATGTTCTCTGATGAATCTTCGCCATGGAGACAAGTAGCTTGAAAAGGGCACTGTTTATTGCGAAAAGTGGCTGCTCTATCTTTATAGTGGGAGTTTGCCAGCCTGAACCTGGCGAAATACACTTTAGCGAAAAGGGTAGGATAAATTACCGGATTTTCACTAGAGAATTTTCGTGAAAATTTTCTGGCAAAAATTCACTGGCGAAACAGTGCGAAAGTTGTCCTCTTCGGCATTTAATAAATAGGCGATGTTGTGATGAATTGTCTTTTTGGCGAATTTTCCACAATTCACCATTTAGTAAATGTGCCCTTGGAAACAGAGGCGCACACATAAGTAGCACACAGAGTGAGATGACATTAGTACAAGTCTGGTGCAATTCCTAGAATGGCAACATTTTGCTGGTTAGGGTCAGGAGTGGGTTAAGGTTTTGCCAGTTAAGGTTGGGTGCAGGTTAAGGATTTGCGAGTTAGGATGGGTGCGGATTGAGTTTTTCTTTGTGGTTTAAATTTTCTACCAAATTCTCTCCTCTAAAATTGTATAGGGAAAATCACTACTAAATTTTCATAGAGAATTTTTGCCATTTTATTTGTGCTTTTATCACACTTTATGTATCATATTCTGCCAGGGGAATTGCCGCCATTAGCCCATGGCTCAGCCTTCAGACAACTTATTGTTCAAGATTCTAAGTGAAACCGATTGTTACATCACTGCAGGAGTCCATTTCAAATATTTAAATAAGTATTTAAAATATTATTTTTAGGAAATCTTGATATATGTATTTGCTAGTTCCTTAACTAGTCCTAAATGCATACAAGTGACATAGAATAGATTTATAAGAAGAAAATTCTGGAATAATATCATCCATTTACTGTAATTGCTGCCACACAATATTTGTTATTGATATAAATGATACTGTTTTGCTGTGTGCACCAACTGTGCCCAACATTATGTTTAGAAAAAAGGTAAAGACCTGCATTTTCCTACATTTACAAAAGTAAACTTATTTTATATTGTAATTGTTTTTTAATACAATAAAACATTGTTCTTACGGACAGTAAAACTGATTTTTCTCTGATTATTTTTGTCTCTTTTCTTTTTATAGTTCTCCATTAAATGGGAAATTTCAGCTTAATGGAGTGGAAATAAACAGAAGCAAGTTGCCATCTTAACAATATAAAGACTTAGCTAATTAAATGTTCATCACATGGGAGAGATATGGGTCACTCTGAACAATGCCAATTCACATTTTCTTCTAGATATATCAACTTTTGTCAAACTGTATAGCTGAAAGGGTGCAGCACTGTGTCAGAAGCAGCTCTAAAATGTGATAATTAGCTAAAGGAAAATACATTATGGGCATCTAATTAGTAATCTTGATACTGCACGGTTTATTTAAAAACACCACTGATCAAAATAACAGCCATATTTTACACGAGTCAGAGCATAAAGGGCCCCACAAAAGCTCAGAAAACATATCTTGAGAGTATGAAGCAATCTCACATATACATAAGCAGAACTAAATGTGTCTAAAGGCCATACATACAACCAAATAATGCCGTTACTGTTTCTTTTAAAGATTTCCTTTGTATTTATTGCATATGGAACTTCCTGGTTCTCAGGAAGAAACTGTTGTCCACTGTCAGACATTTCCCATTAATTTTAATGGATGACACAAGTTGCATGGTTGTATGTGACATGAGCTTAATACTGATTCAGCCTGGAACAACCAAGTAAAAAAAAATTGGGGCTATAATGAAATAAAATCTGAGAAAGTGAATACCACATTTATTTTAAAATCATAAATTATGAAAAGTGGCTATAATTGAATATACAAGTATGGTATCTAATACAGTTAATTGAAAACCAACGATACAGAATGCTCCAGAAAGCCGGCAATGTATTTAAATTTCAATTAAAAAATTTAAAGTAAATTACCAAAATAGTGTATATTGTTGTTATAGGGGAACTATCGTGAAAATGAAAATTTATTATAACCTCCAGCATACTGAAATAAGAAGTTTTCTAAATATAATTGTTTTAAAATTCTGTACCGTTTCTGAAATAATCAAGTTTATCTTCACTATTCCTCTCTCAGCATCTGTTTCTCTCCATTCTGTCTTCATGCAGGAGTTGGGTGTCAGATATTCATCAACAGTTAGATCCAATATAAGTTATAGGGGGGCTCCTTTTGCCTAGAAGATGTATTAGAGCTCTCTCTATTACAATCACCAGAAATCCTGTCTCTTTACATGCAGGATTTGTGCAAAAGTCATTTATTTTGTTAGATTTTGTTTGTACTGGAACAGTAGCATCACTAGAGGGGGGCGGGCCCTGGTGCATGACGCGCAGCCGGGCCCCGCCCCCTTCGTACGGCCACAATTTCAGTGGCACACGTGCTGCCGGGGGGGCCCTGAGGGGGTGCGGGCCCTGGACTGCTCGCAACTCCCTCTGGTAGTTCCGCCACTGTACTGGAATCCCTTATTTGAGTGAGCTCTAATACATCTGCTAGGAAACGGAGCCCCCATTATAAGATACATTGGATCTAACGTCTATGATTATCTGACATCCAACTGCTGAAATAAGACTGAATGAAGAGAAACAGATGCTGAGAGAGGGATAGTGAAAATAAACTTGATTATTTCAGAAACGATGCAGAATATTTAATTGATTGTATTTAGAAGGTTTCTTATTTCAGTATGATAAAGCTTATATTACATTTTCATTTTCCCATTTAAGGACAAGTGGTCTTTCTGTAATTTTGTTCTCAGTACCTTAAATATACTAGAAAATCATGTAAACATTAAGGGGCACAATCATTAAGGTTCGAAGTTCGAGTTGTGTTTTCCACAAAAAATGTAGTTTTCGAGGTTATTTTGGAGTCAAAAATCTAATTTTTGAGTTAAAAATAAAAATTAAAAAAACAGGCGGTTATTATTAAATTGTAAATGCAAGAAATAGTAAGTACAATAATAAATAGAAAGTACAGTTAAAATAAAGATTAAGAACTTGTCTCAGTAACTGAATTTATTTCTAGGAATTTGATTTTACAGCTGATCAAAAGAGATCACAATTATGGATTATACACAATAAATAGCTGCTCAGATAATACAGACACTTGCAACGGGGCAAATTCACTAAGATTCGTAGTTGCGCCAGGCGTAACTTCGCCGCACTTCGCCGCACTTCCCCACACTTCGCCAGGCGTAGTTTCGCCAGCGCTCCGCAAATTCACTAGAATCCGAAGTTGCGCACAGGGGTAGCGTAAGGTTGCGAAGTTGCGCTAGCGTTGATTCGCTAAGCGAAGCGAAGTTACGCTAGCGATGGTAATTTGCATACGGCGCCAAATTCAAATTTCAATGGAGGAATACGTAGAATCACTACAAATGCCTGGGAAACTTTCAAAACATCAAATAAAATTTTTTTTTTGCCCTACACATGTGCCCACTGTATAGTTAAGTTGCCATGAGTTAGGAAATGTAGGGGGGAAGGAGGGGAGCCCCAAAAATGTTTTCGTTCTTTTTCAGCCTATCACCCATAATATAGAAAAACGCCAGCGTTTTTTGGGACTTAGAAAAAATTGGAACTTTTTTTGAAGCAATCCCTATCTACTCTATTGCGCTTCGCCTGGTCTGAGGTGGCGAAGGAAGTCTAGCGTAAAAGGTAGCGTTCAGTACACTGCACGCGTTAGTGAATTTGCGTAGTTACGTCCGTAGCGAAAATTCGCCAGGCGTAAGGGTGCGAATTAACACTAGCAAATTTATGCCAGCGTTCGTTAGTGAATTTGCGAAGTAACGAAAATGCCCAACGCTAGCGAATTTACGCACTTCGGCGCTTAGTGAATTCGCCCCATAGTACCCTGAGCATATCTGCTTTAGTCCCTATTCTTGTGTGTGATGTGTGGCACTAAGCCTTTTGTTTTCCTTAGTGGAACCGCTGACTGTTCTACTAACTACCCTAAGCCTACATTTCACTGTTATAATGTTTTATACAGAAGCCAGTTTTGCAAAGTCACAGACTACCAATTGCCTGAGTTCCATTAAAGTGATACTGACGCTAAAAAACTACTTTTTAAAATATGAATGTACATTAAAAGTTACCTACAGGTCATGTTGATCGTAATTGTTAGTTAAAGTTCCTAAACCTGTCAGTTAAAGTTCTAATGCTAATGGACTCCTGCCCCCTCATAGATCAACACAGGGAGTAAGACAGGTAATTGAACAGCATTAGGCCAATACTCTATAGCAAATTTTAAAGTAGCATGCACTATTATGATGGATGCAAAAAAGGTTTATTTTCTGGTGGCAGTATCTCTTCAAGGTATACTCTTAACTTAGGGTTCTACCTTCTTCTGCCAAGGCCCACCTTGCCTTTGACTCCCAACTCTTAGGGGCAGATTTATCAAGGGTCGAATTTTGAAGTAATGGGAATTTTTTTGAACTCTCATAACTTCAAATTCGAATTAAAAAAGACCAATCGAAATTTATCAAAAATCAATGTTTTTTTTTTTTGGAGGAATAGGTCCGTTTTCAATGGAATAGGTCTGTTTTCAATGGAATAGGTCTGTTTTCAATGGAATAGGTCTGTTTTCGATCTAATTTGAATTGTACAAATCAAATCAATTAGCCCCATAGGCTAAAACAGCAATTCAGCAAGTTTTAGATGGCGAATGGTTGAAGTAGACTTTTTAAAAAAAACAGTACATGATAAATTTTGATTTTCAAATTTACGAATATATTTCAAATTCAAATCGAATTTGGACTATTCCCTAGTCGAAGTACACAAAAATGAGCTCGAAATTTTAATTTTTTTAATTAGAATTTTCACTTCCACCTTTGATAAATTTACCCCATAATGAAGTGTTGACAAAATTTTGAATAAACCTACTAGTTTTTTAAATATTATTTTGTAGCAAGCCAGAGCAACCATGTGCAAAAAAAATATTTCTTACAATATAATTAATGTTGAAACCCTGTGAATAATAATACATTTCAAGCTGTGAGCCCACCCAGGCAATGGTAACCCACAAGCGGTCTCTGCATAATTTCTGAGCATAATGGATAGTGTAAGACATGTCACTTTTCACCACAGAATAGACACATATCAGCAGAATACTGTTTAGAAATCCTTTGTCAGAAGACTGCGATATGGCTGTTGTTTTTGTTAAAGCAAGTCTCAGAAACAAGAATTTAGAATGTTGTGGTGTTCCTTATTCTATGCTCAGATTATAGAATCTTTCCCTGCTTACATTTTCAGCTAAATTCTAAATTCAGCTGCTGACTTCCTCCCTGTGGCACCTAATGGCTCTGTGCCCCTAAAGAAACTGTCTGAAGACTTGCAAATCAGCTTTTGGTTACCAAATGCTTAGTGCTCACTACTTATCTGTACATACATCCTATACATCAGGCATGTCCAAAGTCAGGCCCGGGGGCCAATTACGCCCCATTTTCAAATCTATATGAAATTATCATGAAATTAATAATGTGGCCCCCCAGCACAGTGCGATCAGGAATTGCGTAGCTGTAGCAGTAATATTTGGGCACATTAGTGAAATGATCTGCCACTTGGTCTATACTGCTGTCTGTGTGCTGAAGGTGTTAGCAATAGACACATACTGGCACATAGTGATGCACCACTCTCACATACTTCTTTAGGGCTGAAAGTACAATAGATGTACTGACGTGCCAGTACAGTAAACAAAAAAATATGTGAGAGTGGCGCGTCACTACATGCCAATACGTGTCTATTGCTAACAACCTACAGCAAACAGACAGCAGTATAGACCAAGTGGCAGATCATTTCACTAATGTGCCCAAATATTACTGCTACGGCTAAGTGATTCCTTGTTTAAATTAGTTAAATTATGTTAATGGTTCAAAGAATGTCAGGCTGAATGGTCGACCCAGGGCCGGAACTAGGGGTAGGCAGAGTAGGCACGTGCCTAGGGCGCAATGCTGGGGGGGCGCCAGGCAGGTAACCTGGTCTGTCGCCTACCCCCATGTCCAGTCCCCTCTCTCCCCGACTATGTGTGGCATTTTCCAGTCATTCTGCGGTTCCATCCATGTGTGCACGCCAATTCACGCATGCACGCAAGCACCAACTTGCGCATGCGCAAGAGCACCAATTCGTGCACTCATGGCCGGCCAGGTTGCCTAGGGTGCCTGGGTGGTCTGGTCTAGCCCCCCACACATTTTCACCTCACCAAATCTGGCCCTTGTTGCAAAAAGTTTGGACACCCCTGCTATACATCCTGCTTACAAATGCTCCCTGTTCCTCTGGTTGCTATCCCTCTACTTGCTGTATGCCTGCAAAGGGTGAAAGTGACTGTGGAACAAAGCAATTCTACCTCTACACTCTCCTTACACACTGCTTACAAGTGGTTGCAGTTCCTTAGTCATTGTTCCTCAAGTGACTGGTTCCTACTGCTTCACCTACAATGAGGAAAAGAGACAAAATCACTAAGGACCTACATCCAGCCATACCAAAGTGTCCCCTTCCAGCAATTTCACCAAAATAACTGATACATAAATAAATACATATTACCCTTATATACCCACTGAACTTACATTGATGTAAGCGTAAGTAAGTGAACAAAGTTTCTCTAGGAAGAAAATAACACAAGAAAAAATTTGTTAACTGTACGACAGAAAATGTAATTGTGCATTTTGATGAATACTCTTATTTGTCACAAAATAATGTCTAATGTAGTTCGGCGAAGTCTGGCGGAGACTTCTGAAGAGAAAATTTGCATGTAAGTAAATGTGCCCTTAGGGCTCATTTAATAACATATATTTCCACATGGGTAACCAATCAAATTTTTGTTTTCATTATTATACCTGCAGCTGCCAATTGTTTGCTTTGAGTTACTGCTCAGGTGCAAACTTGCCCACTGTTGATAAATGAACAACAGATTTTTACAGTAGCTGTTCCCCAGGATTACACTGAAAGATAGATTTTATATCTCATGCTCTCTTTATGAAACTAACCTAAAAGGCACAGGCTACAGTGAAATACTTATCCCTATCGACGTAACAAGAGCAGATTACATTTAATAGTGAAATGCCTCTGAAAAATCATGGCAAAAAAACAGTGGGCTCATGTTGAAAAATTGGGCAAAAATGGCTGTAAATTGCCTGATAACCAACTGTAAGGGGGTTATTTACTAAACTCTGGTCGGGATTTTTGTGGCAAAACTCAATTTTTCGGGTTCTTTTAAAAACTCACATTTGTTGAGATTTATTAAAGCTGATGCTGCAGAAAGCCCGAATCCGAAAATCCACCATCTCAAACCTGCCGAAGTTAATGGCAGAGATCCTTTTTGTCCTGGGGCTTTTCGGACACCCTCAATGTGTTCCTAAAATAAAAAAATATTAAAATTAACAATATAAAATAAGAATTTGACCTGTTGGAGTTAAAACAATGTCTGTTATATTTTAACAGGTTAAAACACTCAAACACAGATGCATCTAAAAAGATGACATTTGTTTTTGCTGGAAAATAGTCAGACTTCTGAATATTGCAGGCAATAAATATATAATTTATGCCTAGTCTTTCTATACCCAAAGCTAGTGCCTCATACTGTATGTTTCAGGTGATTTTGTGAAAATGTTGCACTGCTATATACAGTTCAGTTATTTTACTTCTCCTACAGGGAGTGTATAGATTTTGATGCTGATATTTCTTTTTGAAACAGTATAAAGTATTTTCATAATAAAGGACCATTAAAACAGCTTGAGCCAGAAAAGGCATGCTTAACAGCACAGGGAAAGGAAAGTAAAACACTTAAACTCTGCTTGTAAAATCGTTACTGTGATATACAAATATACAGTTAAAAAAAAAATCTGTTTGATGGAAAATTGACAGAAAAAAAGAACATGTAATCCCTAAAGTTTCAAAACTAATCTAGGCCAGAGAAGACAGCTCAGTAGGCTCCTTTATGTTCTCTGAATTTAAGGAAATTACAGGTGACCTCTCCATGTCAAATCTGCCAAAACATTATTTTTCACCTGTTTATACAAGTGGGATACATTACTAGACATGGAAGAGGTGAATGAGAACATGATGTAGGATTTTGGTATAAATCAAACGCTAATTGCAAAATAAAGACAGAAGGCCATAGTTTAGACGTCTGTTGTACCTTGTTTCATAAATTGCACTTTGTGTCCCTTTTGGAAACTTTTCATAGATGGGCATGTAGAAATCACAAAGTTATTGGATTTGTGTGTGTGTGTGACTGCTTATATTATGGTTTGACAAAAGCCAAGTTATGTTCCTCATGAGCTACAAAGTACATGATATTAATAGAATGACAAAGAACTTTCTGTTCAAGAAACGTGCAGAACAGTTGGTCGAACCATAGAAAATGTATAATATTAAAGCATGTATTTGGTAGGGATGCACCGAATCCGCTATTTTGGACCCCCGAATCCTTTGCGAAAGATTCGGCCGAATACCGATTCAAATCTGAACCCTAATTTGCATATGAAAATTAGGGGCGGGAAGGGGAAAAAAATGTTTCTTCCTTGTTTTGTGACAAAAAGTCACATGATTTCCCTCCTCGTCCCTAATTTGCATAAGCAAATTAGGATTCAGATCCGGTTCGCCAGGCACAAGGATTTGGCCAAATCCCAAACCGAATCCTGGATTCGGTGCATCCCTAGTATTTGGTTTAAATTTTATTAGTAGCACATGCAGTATTATGTATCAAGTGCTGGTAAAGCAAAGTAAGGGCATTATCAATGGAATATGTGTCAAAACACTGCACTTGCTTTACTTCAACACCCTCTGATGGAAAAACCTGATAGTTTCCCGTCTCTTTAATCACTTCTTCTCGTGCCCAGCATCAAGATTTTTCTAGAACTAAACACTTTTTTTGTGGAATTTCCTTCCATGTTTCTTAAGACATTCTCTTAAAGGAAAACTATACCCCCCAAACAATGTAGGTCTCTATTAAAAGATACTGAGTAAAACAGCTCATGTGTAAAACCCTGCTTCATGTAAATGAACCATTATCATAATAATATACTTTTTTAGTAGTATGTGCCATTGGGTAATCATAAATAGAAAATTGCCATTTTAAAAAATAAGGGCCGCCCCCTGAGATCGTAAGATTCACTGTGCACACATACAAACCACATGTAAGGTCACATGAGCCAATTAACAGACAGAGTTCTGCCTTTTGCTTCCTCACTTCTTCCTGTTACAGTTAGTGTTGTAGTATTTCTGGTCAGGTGATCTCTGAGGCAGCACAGATAGAGTCACGAAATGGTGGTTCAAGGCAAGAGATGTAAAAGGGCAATATTTATGTAAATATATATTCCAGTTTGGTAAGATTCTTTAATATGTCATTCAATTTGATATAAACTATCTGTTGCTTAAGTGTTCATTTTGGGGGTATAGTTTTCCTTTAAGGTGGCCATACACAGGGAGATCCGCTTGTTTGGCGATGTTGCCAAACGAGCGGATCTCTCCACGATATGCCCAAATTGAGGTGGGCAATATCGGGCTGATCCAATCGTGGGCCCTAGGGCCCAACGATTGGATCAGAATGGAGGCAATACGGGCGGTCGGATCTCGGGACCACATCAACGAAAAGATGCAGCCTTGATCCAACGGTATTTTTTTACCCTGCCCTAACGACTTTCGGCCAGATATCTTTCGGGGATGCCCATCCGATGGCCCCACACATGGGCCAATAAGCTGCCGACGGTCTGTGGGCAGCTTTTATCGGCCCATGTATTGGGGCCTTAAGAGAGCATAGTCGAGGTCACAGGCCAAGGTCAAACACAGATCAGAAGAGCAGAACCAAATCAAGATCCGAAGAATAGTCAATCACAGTGGTCAGTTCAAGCAGCAGGAAAGAAAAGTCAGGCACAGGCTAGGATCAAAACCGAATACTGGAACTTAGAAGCACACCCAGGAAATATGGAAAATAGACCTATACTGGGCAATGAGTCAGAGCAGTTTAGGGAGTTTTATAACCAGTCAAATGGCTTACACAAATCACATGTGGCCAGATTGGCAACAGAGGAAACAAACCATGCTTACTAGAAATGACTAAGCATAGCCATTGGAGCGAACCAGGGCCTTAGCTGTCTGCTTGCATAGAGCAGTGGTAATGCAGGCAGCATGGGAACATCAGGTCTCTGGTTCAACTCCAGGCAGGTTATTCTGGATAATCGGTTTCCGGATAAACTATCCCAGTATATTGTTATAATTATATATGTCTTATTTCTTTCTACTTCAGCTATCACATGGCTCACTCAGGGTGAGACTGGGCTGGCAGGAGAACACAGGGAAAAAACCCGGTTGGTCCACCCCGCAAACCCCGGTCCTCAATCGTGACACTCCTCCTGTGATAAGGTCTGCGAGGAATTAAGTATGCAGTATACATAAGGTACAGTACATGGTGTGTGGCAGGGGGAAGGGGGGTAATGGCGCTTGCAACTGGGGTGGGTGGGGGTGCCCAGTTAGAGACCCTGTGGGCCCTGGAAACCCCAGTCTGACTGGGCTCACTTCATTTATGTTTTCAATATACACCTCTCCTCTTGCACTGTGTAATTCTATAAAATACTTTTTCTTCATAATACTAATCAGTACAAAGCAGTACTTCATAATAATAATAATATAGTAAACAGCCCATTACCGTATCTATAGAGAGTAATAATGTCTATATTCTAGTCAAGCCAAACCTTGTTGATCTGAACCTTTTTAAAGATCATGTTAATAGAAGGGTTTCTCAGTAATTTCCTGCATTCCTTTAATTCGGAGAAAAGCTGTAAATTTCTTCATGTCTTGCTGAGAAACCTACTTTTCTCAGCTAAGTTTAATAAAAAAAAAAAAACATCTAATCAATTATTGCTGTGTACAGTTTTGATTATGTCATCAGTGTTTCCTTGTTTGCTCTGTGGTGACAGCTACATATGTTAGAACATCCTGTTACTGCAACAAATGCACTCTTTCCTAGAAGTGCATCAAGAATAACACCCAGCTTTTTAAAAAGGCAACCCAATTACACAGTAATGCAAAATTAAGCTGCCAATTTTTCAATTAAGCTCACTTTGAAATTTACTTTTAGTATTAGTAGATAGTTGTGTTGTAAGACAGTTTGCAATTTCTCTTTAATGTGCGTTTTAAACGATTTAACTTTCTGTTCTGTAGCTCAAATATTAGACACCCCTAGTGATTATAATAGCTTGCCTGATACCCTGGGCTAGTGCTTATGTTACCAGAAATCTGGACCAACCCGGTATACTTCTCAACTAGCACCATGGAGCAATCTTCTTCTTCCACTTCTTTCTTCTGTTGCCCAGGCTGATGCATGAACAGTAATGTGAAAAAGCCCTGCTTTTTGATTAAAGTTTGTCTTTTTACTGCACTTGGAAATTGAAAAAATTGCTTCATGCTGCAGAAGTGCATTGGGTTGTTGCAGTTTTTTGCCTGGGGTATAAAGAAACCTCGAGTGGGGACCAAAATGTTGAACACAATAAACTTGCACTATTTATACAGTCCTGTGAGTGCTGAACACTTATTGAATGCTCAAGGTAAGTGATAAGAATCACCAAACATTTGGCACCCCTATTACGATTATATGGTTTGTAGAGTTAATTGGCCTAGCAACAAGGGATCAGTCTTAAAATCAAAGCTAAATTATGCAAATTGAGCACAACTTTTTTGTTTACAGTTTAGCAGCGCTTAATCAAACGCCCCTGTAGCCAAATTATTCAAAACATATTGATGAAAAAACTGTTTAATTTCAGGCCAGTGTCATTTAGGGAGACCTAAGCAAAATAAATGAAATAAAGAAAATGGTATCTATTTCTGCAATTCTGCTTAACTAACAGTTTTTGCTTCATTTATTTCCTTAATTCACTCTCTACAAAGGTTTGGTAAAATATAAAGTTACTAATAAAGAGAAAAGTGCCTGTTTTAGAAATGAGTAATTAAAAATGTGAATGCAAGGAAATTGCTCACTGCACGCCTAGATGGACATAGTGTACTATTATTGCTGTTAATTTATTTTATCCCAAGAAATTATTTTCAAGAATTTGGTATTTGTTTCCAGTGAACAGGGCTAAGAGAATAGTAGCGGTTGAGGTCTGGGAGGTCTTGAGTGGTTTCTTTTTACTTTAAGAGACTAAGGCAGAAAGTTTGGGAGAAAAATGAATGGAATGTAGAAGGGGTGCAGCTTGAATACTATGAATCTCAACATTGGCTTCGTTATGTCACCAGGCAGAAACTGATGCTATAAACACTTCATGAAATATTTATTTTCACCAGCCAAAAGCACCCCATTCGATTTTGCATTTTGACCTGTTTCCTCTATCGTTCAAGTTCTTCATTGCCCTCACAGCAGCCAGAAAGGACAAATCTACAGTGATCGGGTCAGTATGAAACAAAAGCAAATAATATGAGCATTGGAACTGCCTATATGTGAGTTATGCCCAGCTGTATGATACTGTATTCTTTTAATAACAGTCATCAGCTTCCTTAAATGTGTTAGCAGCCTCATGCTTTCTGGATGCTGATAATGTAAATGAACATCATTGTGGTTTCCTGTAGTTGGATATGTAAAATTTGAGAGACAGATGGTATTTTTTTTTTATTGTCGATAGACTCAGGAGACTATAATTATAAATATTGTTTTTTATATATATTTATATAAAATGAGAAATACATTCCTCTGTTGCTTATAACAGTGAACATGGAGCTAAAAATGCATGGATCTAGTGTATTATATATTTTCTTAAAAAATTTAAATTGCTCTGCTCCTGTTTAACTGGGTTGTATCAGCCCAGCTGGGTCTCACCCCCTTGCAGACACAAGGCGGGGGCATGAACAAAGTCACGGAAATGATGATGTGCTGGTAATTTATCTTACACAATCAAAAATTTCATATACAGTATTTCTACTATACCTACTATGATATACTGATATACTGCTTTTTACATCTTGTGCATTCAGAGACCTTCTAGAAATTCTGAACCAGAGTCACCATCAAATTATTAATAAAATTATGGGAATAGCATGGGGTATTTGGCTAAATGGTTCTTAGAGTTGCTGAAAGTATAGTGACTACAAAATTCCCAATTTCCCTTACCTAGACCCGAAATCAGTATCCCAAGCCTCAGTGCAAAATCCTGGCTCAAGTCAACACCATACATCTTTAGGGATTCTACTCTTGGAAATTGTAAATAACAGGTATGGGATCCATTATCCGGAAATCCCGTTAAATCATGGGAAGGCCATCTCCCATAGACTCCATTTTATAATTCAAAAAGATCTAAATTAAGGAAAAATCCATTATCTGGAAATCCCCAGGTCCTGAGCATTCTGGATAACAGGTCCCATACCTGTATAGGAGACTTGGCTTTGATTTCATATTGCACACTACTCTCCAGTGCACTGTATGACTGTAGTATATTGCACATCTGCCCAATGGTCTCTTTGGTAAATTGAACAATTCTTTAAATGACTCAACAGTACATTGGACAAAGCTCAGTAACTGCTGTATACTTGCAATGCATTATGTGGGTCAGTTAGTCCCTGAAGTACATGCTATTACTTGCACCATGAATATGCAGAACAATACACAGCTAACCAAGGCTCTTACAGGGCATTCAACATTGTGCAGTTCCAGGTGGCCATAACTCCAGGGTGGTGCTACTTTAAAGGAACAGTAACATCAAAAAAGTAAAGTGTTTTAAAGTAATAAACATATAAAGCAGTGTTGCCCTGCACTGGTAAAACTGCTGTGTTTGCTTTACAAAAACTAATATTGTTTATATAAATAAGCTGCTGTGTAGCAATGGGGACAGCCATTCAAAGGAGAAAAGGCTCAAGTTACACAGTAGATAGCAGATAAGCTCTGTAGAATATAATGGTGTTATCTGTTACCCACTATTTACCCTGTGCCATATAGCCTTTTTAAAATTTATGGCATTATTACACAGCAGCTTGATTTTTTTTGTATATTCTTTATTTTACGTTTTACTGTGTACATGAATGCAGGTTTAAAAAAAACAAACCGAGTCAAAAGAGTCACATCTTATACAGAGAGTCATATATAAATTCTGGTAATTCCCTGGCATGAGAGCTAGATAAAGGTAGGTGAGCGAAATTCTCTTTAGGGAATCAGGTGTTTAATATCCAAACAAAGTGAGATATTTCCAGGGCCCTGTTCAGTATGATTTCCCATATTTATCTCAGAGAAAACAAATTGATTCTACGTATATAGACACAGCAGCTTGTTTATATAAACAATAGTAGTGTTTCTGAAGCAAACACATCAGTTTCACCAGTGCAGGGCAACAGTACATAATATTGTCATTAATTAAATTTTTTGGTTTTACTGTTCTTTTAATACACTGCAAGCAATTTGCAATAGGAGGTGAGACAGACCCAGCTGAGAGCACCAATGCAAATGTGCAAGAAGCAGCATTAGTGTGCAAGAGCCTTTAAAGGGGTGGTTCACCTTAAGCGATAACTTTTAGTATCTTATAGAATGGCCAATTCTAAGCAACTTTTCCATTGGTTGTCATTATTTTTTTTTTTTTTATAGTTTTTAAATTATTGGCCTTCTTCTTCTGATTCTTTCCAGCTTTCAAATGGGGGTCACTGACCCCATCTAAAAAACAACCGACCCATAAGGCTACACATTTATTGCTATTGCTACTTTTTATCACACATCTTTTTATTCAGGCGCTTTCCTATTAATTTGCCAGTCCCTTATTCAAATCAATGACTGTAGAGCTGCTGAATAAAAAGCTAAATAACTCAAATAATAAAAAATGAAAGCCAGTTGCAAATTATCTCAGAATATCACTCTCTACATCATACAAACTCAAGGGTGAACAACCCCTATAAAGGGGGCAACTCGACCAAACTTTGTGTGAAGACCAGTGGCATGACTGGGCTCCACAGCAAACCAATTTTAGGCCCCCTTGCAGCCGTAGTGCCTGTTCCTCTGTAGTGATGATATTGAATCATCCTTCCGAGTCCTACCCAAAGGCATGGGCTCCGTTGTCCAAGTGTCCCAGGCTACCGCATGCGGACAGCTTGAACGGATGGGTCCCCCTTCGCCAAAGCTAGGGAGGGCCCACCATCCCCACCCCCCGAAGGGGTTTGGGGTCATTGGACTCCCCTTCACCGAAGCTAGGGGGAGTACCATCTACCTTGGGTTCTGCCGAAGCTTCCCCCAGGGCGTGTCATGGCCTGGGGTCCAGCCAAAGGACTATGACCCCATCCAGGGTGCTCAAACCAAACACAAAAAAGGTGCTGGAGTGTGCGGTGCAAGGCCCCGGGTGACGACAAATGCACTTGCCAACTCCTAAATGATTCCTATAGTGCAACAACTATTCTTTGTGTGGGTTTGCTAATAAGCCTCAGGGTGAGTGGGTTCTAGGTGAGATGGCAACACTTTTTTACAGTGATATGTTATAAATTTGTACATTCATATACATATTTATCATAAATTAGTATATCGGGGCCCAAAATGTATTTGCTTCTCTGGATTTTTGAAGCTATCTGTTGAGAAAAGAGCAATGTTTCCTTCTTTACTTATGCTTTTCTGTAAGTTGGCTACACAATACAACTTGGTAATAAGCAAACATTTAACAAAGAGCCCAAGGCATAAAACACCAGATGGCTTATCTGACAATAAACTACTACCGTAATATGTGCTTTTCCATATACACTGTGGGTAATCCAAAAAAGCATATGATTGATTTTGCTTGACATTTACAACCTCAGGCTGGCACAGCCTGGTCATTACATCTTTCACATTGCTTCTTAATTCAATAGAAGTAGGTTCTTTATTTTATATGGCACATAAACAATAGCCGATTAGAGTCACATATATTTGTCAGTACCAATTGCACGTCTAATACATAAACATTTGCATTTTAGATCAAAACCACTGTTAGAATCCGAACTTTCCTGCAAGGCAGGCAGGTTGCTGTATCAAAAATGGTGTTACTAAAAAACGTTTTTTAATTAAAGAGAAGATTAATTTGATATAGGAAGAAATAATTTATTAGGTAGAAGTTCATTATCCTTGCCCAGAACAGACTCCGCAGAAACCAACAGTTTAAAGTTAAACCCCAGGACATTTCACTTTTTACTTTTTCCATACCCCTCCCAACAAGCTTTCTCTTTCTGACTCTGGACACGAGGTCACCACTAGTTGCTATTGTTTGTGATTCAAGCTGGCTCTCCTCTCATCTCCATTCATATATTTGTGCACACACGCTCTCCTACGTGTATGCCTCCCTGAGTTAACTTAATGTCTCAACCATGGTATCTCTACTTTTAGCAGGGTGCATGGACGGCCCTAACAGCTCCAACCGTGATAACATTACTTAATTATTTTATGTTAGGTCAATCCTGTATCCCATGTTACTGTTTATACATTAGTGAGAGCTGTCATACTGTTTTAATACACATTGCTGTTCTATCATAGTCTATAAATGTGCAAATATGCCAAGAAATGTTGAAGGGCCATTGTTAAAGTTGCAAAGTGTGGGCCTTTGCTTTCTCTGCCAACTTCAGAGTGCTGGTCTACCTACATAAAACATGCCAAGCAATTTGAAGTTTCCTCCTTTGCAGCCTGACATCCTCACCTAATGCAAGCCCCTAAGTGCAACACGATAGTCACAACCGAGAATAATATTGAAATAAATGTTAATGTCCCCAGTGCTTCTTAAATAGATCTCACAATCATATGTCTCTGCAGTTCTTTTCTTACCCGTTACCCCTACAATGCATTGTCCAGCATCCCAATAAATAGAACATAGTTAAAGGGATTGCGTCATGGGAAAACATATATTTTACAAAATGCATCAGTTAAAAGCGCTCCTCCAGCAGATACCTGATTCATGTGACTTGGGGGAGGGTATTGTAAGTAATGTATCAGTGTTTGCAGATGACACAAAATTATCCAGCCCAATTAATTACATCCAGGATGTGGCATCCTTGCAACATGATCTTGATAAACTGGCAATCTGGGCAGCTAAGTGGCAAATGAGATGCAATGTTGATAAATGTAAAGTCATGCACCTGGGATGTAAAAATATCCAAGCCACTTATACCCTTAATGGGACTGCACAAGGCAATTCCATTATGGAAAAGGACCTTGGAGTCCTGTATATGATGAACTTGGCTGTAGCAAGCAATGCCAGTCAGCAGCATCAAGTGCAAATAAGGTCTTGAGCTGTATTTAAAGGGGCATAGAGTCAAGGGAGGAGGGGGTCATTCTTCCACTGTATAGAGCACTGGTAAGGCCCCATCTAGAATATACTGTACAGTTTTGGTCTCCATCTCTCAAACAGGACATTATTGTATTAGAGAAGGACTAGAGAAGGGCAACTAAGCTGGTAAAATCTTAGCTATGAAGAAAGACTGCCCAAATTGTGGATTTTCACTCTGGAAAAGAGGCGATTAAGGGGTGATATGATAACTATGTATAAATATAAGGGGAAATAAGGGGATCATATAATAATCTCTCTAATGCTTTATTTACCAGTAAGTCTTTCCAGCTGACACGAGGTCACCCATTCCGATTAGAAGAAAAGAGTTTCTTCCTAAATATTCTGAAGGGGTTTTTTACAGTGAGAGCTGTGAAGATGTGGAACTCTCTCCCTGAATCAGTTGTACAGGCTGATACATTAGATAGCTTTAAGAAGGGGTTGGATGGCTTTTTAGCAAGTGAGGGAATACAGGGTTATGGAAAATAGCTCATAGTACAAGTTGATACAGGGACTAGTTAAAAGGTTGAACTTGATGGACGTGTGTCTTTTTTCAACCTAACTTACTATGTTACATGTGCTCTGATAAACTTTCATTCTTTACTGCTGTATTGTAAGTTGGAGTGGTATCACCCCCTCTCTATCCCCCCAGCAGCCCACCAGCAGAATAATGGGAAGGCAACAAGGTAACAGTTCCCTGGTAGATATGAGAATAGCACTGAATAGTTAAATGAGTAGGAGACTCTTCCAGTTAAATGAGTAGGAGAAACAATTGCTTATCTGAAAGTAGTTCCATAGTGAAGTGCTGGCTCTTTCTGAAAGCACATGACCAGACACAATGACCAGACACAATGACCTGAGACAGCTGCCTACATACCAATATTACAACAAAAAAATACATTTATTGGTAGAATGAATTAAGTGCAATGTACGCAGAGTAATTTAGTAGTTACAACGTTACCATTAAAATCATGGCAGAATCCCTTTAATTTGAAAGTTGAAAAAAAGATAATCAAGTTCAACTCAGTACTTAAGCTGAACACAGTACACAGTACATCCCCAAGTCTCCACCAGTACATTGCACAACACTCTTCACCTGTAAAGTGTAAACAAAAATTACATACCATTGCATACAACCTATTACCCTGTAATGTGTTTCTTAGAACATCGGTGAAGTTCTTTCACATTGTACAGCTACAGAAGTTTAAGGTATTTTGAACATTGTGGTTATTCTTCATTTTGATGGCATCCATTTACTGGTCATTCAGGAATAAAGTGCTTGTGTAATACACTCCAAAGTGCAAGGTACTGATGCACATATGCATTAAGAATTCTGCACTTCCCTACACTGTGGATGCAGTTCTGGATGTGACGGATGAGGCCTGTAGAGGCAGGAAGGGGGACTGTATTTCATTGTACAGGTATGGGATCCGTTATGCAGAAAACTCCAAATTACGAAAAGGCCATCTTCCATTTTATCTCCATTTTATCTCCATTTTCTCCAAATCTAAATTTTAATAAATGATTCACGTTTTCTCTGTAATAATAAAACAGGACCTTGTACTTAATTCAGCTAAATCCAAACTAAGATATAATTAATCCTTATTAGAAGCAAACCAGCTTATTGTTTTTATTTAATGTTTATATGATTTTCTAGTAGACTTAAGGTATAAAGATGCAAATTATGCTTAAAAAACTCGGGTCCCGAGCATTCTGGATGACAGGTCCCATACCTGTAATAGGTTTTCTGGATATGAAATGTGTTATAGCTAACATATTAACAGCCACAATGTATAAACAGTACATCTATGCATACATAAACCATTGCTTAAATATGTACATTTGATTATTATTGCATGGCTGGCTATTCCCACTTCAGTTCTGACATACGAGAACAGTTTTTATATTCCTTCACACAATTTAATAGGGCTTTTACCTTGAACTGAACAGAACGTTCAAAAGACTGATCTTGAGAATGGACTTTGCTCCAAATACAATCCCTTATTTTAAGATCAGGCCCTTTACGTTATGTATAATTCTGGTGGATACCTCAAGTCTGTTTTCCTATTTCACACCTGGATGGAAAAACTGATTGCATTTTTGATGTGAATGTTGTAGAAAAAAAGGAAAATGTTTGGTTTTAGTTCACTTGGCTAAAAGAGCAGGGAAGTTTTTTAAAACAGCTTTTTCCCACTCTGTTCATGAATTGTAGCAATTTTATAAGCGTTTGAGATATGACAGATCTAGACTGAAATGAGGTTGCTTGGCATTGGAGCTGGAAATGTGAAAGAGAATGAAACAGGGGTTTTACATCTGAGGATCAGGCAAAATTCTGAAAGTTACCCCTTCTGCTTTTGCCTGGCTGGTCAAAATCTCCAACCCTGTGCTCCACCATATTCTAGGTCAGTGTCCCTGCAGCCCAAAGCAGAAAATAGCAGTGATTTTATTGGCAACCCGGTGGAGTCATTGCATGCACTACTAGAAAATATATAGGCAAGTGCATGCGTGCGGTGTGTGTCCCACTAGGAGGGGGGGCAACTTTGGGGTGCTCTTGGACCTCTAGTTACGGCACTGAAAATTATTTTTTTAGCTTTGCAATAGCATATAAATTGCCCTACCTCGTTATAAAACTCACTTTCCATTATGCTACAACTGCTCTTCATAGAACAAAAAGTCTCCTGTGTTGCCAATTTCTTCCAAACATGCCACATAATAAAGACCTCTGTGGGGTTTTCCCAGTAAAGGTGGCCATTGACGCAAAGATCCGCTCGTTTGGCAACATCGCCAAATGAGCGGATCTTTCCCAGGTATGCCATTAATGAGCATGGCTATATCGGGGGTAATCTGAACATTCGGCCGTACGGCCGAACGATCGGATTGCGATGCGCAATGGGCTCCGGCAAGATCGGTCGGGTCAAAATCAAACCAAATGACGATCTCCGCCGGACGAAAGATGTCAGCACTCTCCATACAAGACCCGAAAATCATACGAATCCTCGATTCGTACCATAGGATCTGTGCGTCTATGGCCAGCTTTAAACAGGGGTATATGTTTAATTTTCATCTTTTCTCATCTGTTGTAAAACAAGTTAATTTACAGATATGGGATCAATTACTCTGAACCCCAGTACCCAGAAAGCTTTGAAATATGGGAATGCCATTTCTCATGATATGATCATAATTAAGCGATCATTATTCAAAGTTGATGGCAAAACAATCCTATTGGCTTGTTGTTACTTAATAGAAAAACATAATAGAAAAAACAAAGGTCTCACCAGGGTCAGACTGGGCCATCAAGACACCAGGAAAAAATCCGGTGGGCCCCGCCAGCCCAGACCCGGTCCTTGTGTGGAAGCCTGAAGTGGCTTCTGACTTCCCTCCCTGGCCTCCAGCATGGCTGAATGGCTCAGGGAGGGGGGCTAGAGGGCACTTTACGCCTGGGGTGGGGGCCTGGGGGTGGTAGTGGGAGGCCGGGGGACGCTGGGTCTCACATACCGGCTGGGTAATAGATCCCATACCTGTCCATAAAAAACAAACCACAAAATTAACTAGATCACTTGACTCCACAACTCAGTAAATCTGAACTTATGCGAATTTCCCTCTCAATATGCAATATGTGCATTCATAACTTATTAATAAGGACTTGAGCAGCCCTCCCAATTCCAAAAATCATTAAGTGCAGCCTTAGCCATCCTTATTTCTGGGAAGCGACCATACACTCCAGTAAACTGATTTTTATTCAAAAAATCTAAAGCTGTTGGAAATTAGGCTCACCTTAATAGAAACCTATAGTCCATGTCCTAGTGCCATAATTTCTATTATATACCAAGTTTTATGTGCAACACTGAAATCCATACCATAGTGATTAAGGCAAGAGTCATATATAGAACTTCAGGGCAAAATGATGTCTTAAAACTGCAAGAAAGGCTAATTGATATGTGTGTTTAGCCCCTAAACATAAATAGCCATACTATATTGACAAAACAAATAAAATGTGCTTTTCCATATACAGCATATCAAAATACTGGAGACTGGTTACAGAGAGAGAATGAACTCATTTCTTAGAGTTGAGTGATTTGCACATAATTAGATTATGAAAAAATGTTGCCAAAGCTTTACTTTTTGAAAGGCCTGTTTTTCTTTATGGGGGAATGGCTGATTAATTATCAGTGCTCAGTGGGGTGGAGCTATAGGCAGCAAGAGATAATTACATATATAAAAGCATTTTGAACTTTGCTATAAAAGTTTTGTGGTTCACACTTTTGTCAAGTGGAAGCTGTTATTATACCCCAAAACATATTTGTTTCTATGATCAAAGAAATATGAGGACCTTGAAGACTTTTTACCAACTGGGTGGACCTGTGTTTGGACAGTCCAAATTTAGATAACAATTTTGTTGTTTGTGTTAACCGAGTTAGTATATACTGCATTGTGAATGTAACACATGACTGGTTGTGCCTAATTTGGAGGATGAAACACAAGGCATGGCAAGATCCTTCTGTAGTAAAGCACTGTACCTAGCACTTGCCATGATCAGACAGGAAGTACAGGGGTCCAATTGCTTATGGTACCAGCTGAATCCATGGGATCCATTATCTGGAAACCCATTATTAAGAAAGCTCCAAATTATAGGAAGGTCATCTCCTATAAAATCTAATTTAGTAAAATAAGTTTTCTTTTCTCTATAATAATAAAACAGTACCATGTACTTGATCCCAACTAAAAATAAATAATCCTTATTAGAGACAGAACAATGCTATTGGGTCTAATTAATGTTTAAACGATTTTTAGTAGAAAGGTATGGTGATCCAAATGACAGCAAGATCCTTTATTCAGAAACCCCTAGGTCCCGAGCATTTTGGATAACAGGTCCTATATCTGTATATACAATTGAAGGGGATGCCAGTGTGTGCTCGTATCCTGCCTTTATGCCACTTGTTCCCACATAGGAGCTTTTCTCTAGACCTTCTGTAATTGGTGCAAGATGTTGCACTTGATTGCAGTGGGTGGCACTCAATGAGCAATCCATCGAAAGGCAGAAAAGTTAAATCAATCTTCATTATTCAGTACCCATTACAGAGGCAGCCTTACGCATTTCATATTTACAACATGTGGAGGCCTATTTGTCAAAGGTTGGATTTGAGTGGCTTTAGAGGTGTTTGAAACTACGACTAACTCTAACACTCCAATGTCATGGAAAATATTAAAAGATCCGAATAAAAAAAAGTATGACCTTAACAGAAAATAATGTGCTTAAAATACGAATACCTTGAAAACCTATAAAAAATTTCGAGTTTTTCGAACAAGTCCAAGTGAAAATAAAAAAATCAGAAAATTGATTTAAAAGGATCAGTGCAGCTCCCATTGACTCCTACAGGATCTTGACTACTTTTACCTTGCAATGTTTTGTATTAGTGGTTTTCGTGGTTTTTACACTTAATAAATCTCGAAGTTTTAGAGCTTTTTAAAAAAAGATAGGAAAACCACAAATTTTTTGAGATTTCTGGAAAAAAAAAATCTAAATTCGATGGTAAGTAAATGGGCCCGCATACACGGGCCGATAAAAGCTGCCGAAAGACTGAGTCGGCAGCATATTGGCCCGTGTGTGGGGCCATCCGGTGAGCTTCCTGACCGATATCGGGCCGAAAGTCTGCCAGATCTCGATTGGGCAGGTTAGAAAATCCCGTCAGATCGCGGCCGCATCTTTTTTGATGCGGTCCTGCGATCCGACCGGCCGTTTGGCCTCCGTTCTGATCTGATCGTTGAGCCCTAGGGCCCACAATCGGATCGGCCCGACATTGCCCACTTCAATGTGGGCATATCGGGTTGAGATCCGCGCCAAACAAGCCACCTTAAGTCATAGGTGTATATGATTGAATACGCTCCCCTAACTGAAAGCTCAAGGCAGTGCATCTGGGCCTTCACGTGAGTTGTGGACATAACCTTTACCTAATTGTAGGTAAATTGTCCAAATGTTTTTTTCTTCCTCCTTGAGTAAATGAGAACTACTATATTTTATTCATTATATATGAAAAATGTTATTCTTTGCCATTTTTGAAAGTTTGGTGCAAGCAGGGGTTAAATTACCATATATTCTGCAATCTATAGATGTTTTTAATATAGACGCTGTATTTATTACAAATGCGTCCTTTCGTTGTGCAATGGTGGTAATGAGGGAATGCTCTGAAGACAATATTTCTTATACAAGTATATAATATATCATACTATAAATTATTACACTGTTGGAAGCTTTAACTCAGGTACTTACAAGAGCCAGGAGGAAAACACGCAAATCATCCTTCTCCTTTTGTCAAAGAGACTATTCTCTGAGTAAGTAAGTAAGGAAACAACTAATATGAAAAAAATGCTTTTTCTTTATATAAAAATACACTGAAAAATATCTATCAATGTCTGCGCTCGTCAGGTTTGCAGCCTTCTACTCATAAAACAAATTGAGAGGCTTAAATCTTCAGGACAGAAATCAATACTCGGATAAGTAAAGAACACGCAGAAGCAGACAACCTGGGATTTATTTCCCAGAAAATGTTTTTTCAATAGATTCACAGATGATAAATTTTAAGAGGGCAAGAAAGCAGGATTTGCTATGTACTTCTTTTTCAACAACACTTTTACTGCAGGGGACAACATGAAAAAAGAATAAGACATGACACAGGTTATCAAATGCATGGGTTAACATTAATCAGACTTGATCCTTTACAAATCACTGGGGTTAACTGAAAGGGTCTCCTGAATGGAATGTAGGAGAGGTGGGGTTGTACAACGTTGCATGATGTTAAAGAGGTACACACCCCCTTTGCACCTTGTTAATAACTTTTCATCGCCAGGTTGTACTACGCCTATCCTATACTGTGGGAAGAAACCTCTGCAGTTTGAGAGGTGGCAGATTTCTCTGCAGAATTACAGGAGGGAATATAGCAGTCTGCTGTAAACCCATACAAAATATAACTTTCAGAGCACAACATGTTCTGTGTGTACTGGAGCAGAATATGGGGGGGGGGTTGTTAGTGTTGCAAGAAGGGAATGGACTATTATGTATTTGCAGGGTGCAATTAAGGGACATAACAGGCATTTATTACTTATATCAGAAGGGGACTCTAGTTTAAACCTCTCGCTGTGGATTTACCCTGACATTAATTTGTATCCATATGTAGGCTATGGACCAAGCCACACATGGAGTTTAGGATTTAGTATTTACTGTGGAGAACTGGTGACTGTGCTGTGAAACAAACACGGCCTGTGTCAGGCTATGCTTAATTCAAATGCATGGGTGGGGGCATTTAGAAGTCCTTCCTTCCTGCCCCTTCCTTGTGTGCCATTCTGAGGCGTAAGGCAGGAGTTGCAGGTAGGAACAAACTGCATGTCCTGACACTGTGCTCGTCACTGAGTGCCTCATATTTTATCTGTTAATGTGCAGTGCACAGAGGGGTGCAAGTGCTTTCCCAAATGAGCACTAAGGGGGTGCACTCCTGCACTTGTGCCCCCTCCCCAGGGTCATAAATGACCCCTAAGACGTTGAAACTTATAGTATAAAGAATTCTTTATTTCGAACAATATGATTATACGTGATTATGTGCATAAAGTTGTGCACTTCCCTAAGGGCCAGTTTTGGGAGTACAAGCTTCACTCCCTTATAATTTTAAATTGAGGGTATATTTTAACAATTTCATGTAATAAAATATGACCTGATTGGCTAAGTATCTTCTTGGTCTCCCGTGTTGATACAGTTAATACTTTAATGTTTATTTCCCAATTCTAGAAGATATAACCCATTGAGTGCCCATGATGGATGATTTTGTAGATGGAGCACCCTTCTTGATTATAAAAGCTCCATAGCTATAATGTCTTTATGTAAACTGGGGCATGGCATGGGCTATTGATCTGTGATCTATCTATCTATCTATCTATCTATCTATCTATCATCTGTCTGTCTGTCTGTCTGTCTGTCTGTCTGTCTATCTATCTATCTATCTATCTATCTATCTATCTATCTATCATCTGTCATCCATCTAATATATCTATCCCCTGGTCTACCCTACCCACTGAATTATTATTGACCATATCCAGCTGATATCTAACATGCAGAATCATTTTTAATCATTGCTGGCAGAAAATCCCTCCATACACAGCAACAGAATATCAAGCAGCACTACTGCATATGGATAAAATGGACAAATAATGTTTGCAATGGAATTGTGTTTAAAGTAAGTATTTCTTAAGAAATGGTATTCCATCCACCCTTCCAAATTCAGAAGCGTGAACTTGACTCTCAATTTTATACTATATTTTAAGTTTAAATTATGCTAAAATGTATTTTAAAAGTAAATATACAAACATTTAAAATAATTGACAGTTTAAGAAACATACTGTTTGTATGTAAGTCTTTTGGTGTTAAAAATAAAAAATTATCTGTCGAAAGTGTCTTTTAGTTTTAATATGTACACTGATAAAATTAGCCTTAGTCTAGCTAATGGTACAACTTCAATGTTTCTGAGCTTGCAGATAATTGCTTCTCTGTGATTGGTTGACATTCAGATATAGTCATTATTCAAAGAAAGTAAAAACCTTATGAAGGAAATATTTCTAGACATTTACAATAGAAGGGGAGTTTGAACAAATGAAATGCTTCGCTACGCCTCACTAATTCATCTACAGAAATGAGCTCTAGACATTGTTCCTGGAACTATTCCTATCCAGAGGAATTCTTGTTAAGTGACTGAAAATACATCCATGTAGTGGTAAAATAAGGTCAGGAAGGAATAGATACATATCAGTTGCTGAAGCTGCTTAAAGACCAGTGATTGCTGGCAAGCTAACTGAAAGGAGAGAAGTCGCTGTAGAGAGTGTGGTTAATTAAAGTGTGGGAGACTGCAGTGTATGAAGCGAGAGAGCAAAGGTTGTAAAGGACATTATTATTAAATGAAGAGCAGAGAAAATGATACAGTGATTCTTTGCAACGTTTCTGTTAATGTATAAGTGATATATCATAAAATCACCAAGAGTTTAGTCAGTAAGAACTATCTGCCCAATAGTCCATTTGAATATTTGATAACCCTTTATTATAAAAACCAAACACAAAGTTAGCACTTTCACTAAACACTGGCACAGATAGGAAGCAGTCTGCACCCGTGTGCCTTTGATGGCAATGCAAGACGCAAGAGATTCCTGTACATAATGTCAGTCCTGTGCATGGAAGGGGCATGAAGGGGATACCTGGCCCTGCCCATGACATGCGCATTTTCTACACAAAACATAAAAAAGAGGAGTAGTACATGGAGGTGCTTCATTTCTGCAGCACCAAGTGGGTAGTCAGAGTGGTCTATAGATTTGCCCTTATGTGCCAATTTTCTTAGCATTTTGGGGTTGGAAACGATTTTTAAGGGTTTTCATTTACACCTATCAGAGATGAATGGAAAATTAATTTACTAAAAATCATAGCTGCACATCAGGATATCAGCAAAGTGCAGAGTAATCTGTAAACTGGCCAAGGTCCAGGGAACTCAAATCAGATGACAGTTTTTATTCATCGATAGACACCAAGTGGCAGTATATGCTGCCATACCTTGTCCCAGCCTAACCTTACCTTGGACCTTTTTATCATGCATTGAATTACAACAAATGCATGGTATACAAAAACAACTGTTTATATATCCCTTTAATCTAGTTACCAACACAGGATATGACATCCGCTGATGGGGATATGTGAATAGTGACTCATCCTCGAAAAACCAACAATCTTTACATATAAAGGAACTATTTATGTATATTGCATTGGAAAACAGCAAGATCAGCAGGAGCTGTTCCTCATTTCACAGATTTAAGGATAACAAGTCTTGTGCGATCATAGGTCATGCTGGGACAGGGTACAAAGTAAATAAGAAAATAATTTTTCAGCCTATCAACACTATTGTTTAATAGCTGATAATGAACATAATCACTGCATTCAAACTGGGCAATAAATAAAATGCTTTTTATATTATGTGCCTTAAAATGAATCTGGGCGAATGCAAATTTCATCATTTATCATTAATAATGAGTGAATGTAATAAAAAGCTGTAAATGGAATAAAATTCAAAATTAAGAACAGGAATTTTTCATAATGTCAAGTTGTTCAATATATAGTGAATAAAGTACCCCCTCTTGTAAAATATAAGGATATTATTAGTTACCGAGGAGTTTCATGACCATATAAAAACACGAGGCCGAAGGCCGAGTGTTTTTATACAGGTCATGGAACTCCGAGGTAACTTCTAATATCCTCATATTTTACAACTGGGGGTACTTTATTTATTATAATACACAAATTTTAGTGAGTCATGTGACAGAAATGACATCACTACTCACCGTTTATAACTGATGACATCACTACTCACCGTTTATAAGGATATAATTTACAGGATATTCATGGCTTTTGTGTATTATACAGTATTACATGGTAAATATAGTGGATTCTTTATAACCTGCTAAAAGGTGGTGTCACAAATATAAAACCTGAACCCTTTTTGTCTGCAAGCACATAAGGTCTGGCCATTTGAATACAGAAATGTAATTTCTTCGTGAAAAGTATCTGTAATGCTGAAAAAAATAATTATATATATATATATATATATATATATATATATATATATATATATATATATATATATATTGTCATTTTAGTTGAAAGCAGTGTTTGTTTATTACTTTTTGTTCTCTGGGTCTTAAAACTATTTTATAGGAGTGATGTTGCTTAGAATGGCACCTGCCCAAGTTTAGAGCGGGGGCTTTTAGGGCTTTCATTTTAAACCAGTGGCATAACTACTGAGGAAGCAGACCCCAGAATGTTTTATTTGCGGGGGAGCTTGAGACCCCTGAAGTTATGCCTCTGTTTTAAATTTATAACATTTAAAATTGAATGTGCAAATTGTTGGTGCTTCCGCTGAAAACCATGCAGACCCAAATGCTGAAAATCCTTATGACATGACTTATGGATATTTTTTGATGAGTTAGTTTAAAAATAGTTAAATATACATATACAAGGACAAGAAAACTAAATGACTCAGGGGCAGGGGGTGTATTAAATTGTAAGGCACTCACTCCATTGAGCAAAGGAAACACACCAGCTCAGGGTATTTGCTGGGGAGTGCAGTATAATCAATTTATTTAGCTTTTATGCAGGTATCCCTTGTTTGGGCTTGAGCATGTGAAGTATAAAGGTTTTACTTGACACCATACAGAAGCGAAAAAACTTTAGTGCTTCTTCCAAGAGCACTTCTCTCTTAATAGGAATAATAAATGAGGTGCCAATCCAATTACTCCGATGAGTTGTGAGTTGTAAGGTGGAGCAATGGCAACCTCCTAATTGGAATAACTGGGAGCTGAGGATATTTGGTAGCACTTAATTCCCGAGAAAGATCCCTAGGCTGGTGTGGGTTCCTTTAACTATATATATCTACGGTAATATCCTAATATTGAGTTTTGTAGCCATAGCACACGGTTCAGAAACAGCAGCACTTTTTGAGATAGAAATATTCTGACATGGAGAGCTGCTGAAACCAGACCATGAACCTGTGTAAAGAACCTGTGTAAAAAGTAGAGCTGGCAAGAAGAGCTGAGAAGAACTGGTGAAATAAGAATGATAATTAATGAATGTATGTTTTTATATTTAATTTAAAGGAAAGCATAGGGTGCATGGATTCATGTGAACCAAAGTACAATAAACTTCCCCTCCTTACTTACATTGAATCACCTGACAAGGACTTGTGTTAAGTGGGTGCTGGGTATCTGCCAGTAGAATGGCACCTGGAAAAAGTGTCCCAAACAGTAAACCCAACTGGCACCATAAGTGGTACTATCAAAATTCCACTTATGCCCCTGGGGCTCAGTATATGTATATTTGGGTTCATATCTGAAATCAAATATAAACCCCCAGCAGTCATTACTATGCATGAGAAGTCAGTATTCATCTCAAGCCTCACCAGATCTTCATAAGCGAGACTAGATTTGTATGTATGAATGTATGTATGTATGTATTTTATTTTTAAAGAGCTGTTAAACAGCCACAGTGCTTTACAGTGCATAAAAGTACAATATATATAAAAATATACAGGGGGAGGACAAATCGCATAATAAATATATACAGAATCATATCAGGACAAAGTGCTTAAGTGCTATGTAGTAAGAGACACAGTAGGAAGGAGGTCCCTGCGCTGTAGAGCTAACAGTCTAAGTGGATGGGAGGCTAACATACAGGTACAAATTGGAGATGAAAAAGTGCACAAGGTAAGGCATAGTCAGTAGGGACAGGACTAGACTAATGTTCTAATGCTTCAAAAGGTAGACTCTTAGTTTTTCTTGAAGAGATTAAGAGAGGGTTCCTTATGGAGGAATTCAGAGATGGAATGCCAGAGGGAAGGAGCAGCAAGATAGAAGGGTTTTTTAGACGAGAGGTGGCAGTGGATGGTGTGAAGAGAAGGTGGCTCTGAGAAGACGAGCAGGAGACAAGAGAAGAAATGTAGTAAGGAGCAGAGGAGCGAAGGTCTTTGAATGTTAGTAGAAGGAGTTTATATGTTATCCTTTGCTTAACAGGCAGCCATGCTGAGGATTTTAGTTGGGGTTGAGCGGGTTCCCTTTTAGGAGAGAGCAGAAGGATCCTGGTAGCAGAGTTTAAGATTGATTGGAGGGGAGAGAGATGGGGTCAGTCCCATCAGTCCCAACCCCTGACGAAGTCGAAAGAATTTTTTGGTTTTTCCGCTCCCCACGCTGAGGGCTCAGGGCAGTGCACCTGGGCCTCTTCCTTGATGTGGTGAGTTACCATTTACTATTTGGAAACCCCACCTCTAGAATTATTGTACAATTTTATCAGGAGTCAATTAACCTGTCTGAAGAACCAGAAGAAACCCACACAGACTCAGGAGAACATACAATATCTTCACTATGGGGCCAATCAATATGTTATGAGTTCATTTAGAGATTCATTGGGACACATTAAAAATGTGGTCTGCTGAGGAACACTTTGGCCAATGTTTACAGTTTGCAGCTGATGTCAGGGCATAGTCACACCCCTGGGTTATCCAGTCATAGTCCTGAGGGCTGAATGCCTGGCACAGCAAGATTAGGCAACATGGGGGCAACATGGGAAATAGAACATTCACATCTGGTGACCTCTGTATGAATAATCATCTTTAGATGGTGCAAGTAACTAATAAAGAAGCAAAACAAAGAATTCTTCACATTATGTCAGTGGAGTTATGGAATCTGCTGCAAAGATAAATGTGTTTATAGAATGCCACTGGTTGCCTTACTTAGAAAAACATTTTGTTGTATAATACTGAAACACACATTTAGAGCTGACTAAATTGTAGCCTGGCCTTTTCTTCTTCACAAGAGACAATGACTATGACATAAGTATTTATTAAGAAACAATGAAGCCCCTTACATAATACAAACAATGCTATTTCTGCCACTTGGAGTTTATCTGTCACTAAGCTTTTAAAATCTAATTACCATTTACCCCATCAAGATCAGTGGTGACTGAAATGGAAAGACATCTTTCAAACTGTATTAAAGTCTAATATAGATCATGTATAATTGCTCGCATTAACTTTAATGGATTCCCATGTGACTAGATCTAAACCGTGAATCTGCAGACCGTGCTATGCTTCTGCAAACCTGAACTGACAGTCCCTTTGAGACCCACAAATTATCTTCTCGAATGAATTTATAATGTATCAGAATAGCAGGTTACAGAAAAGAGACAAATAACATGCATAAAGTGCACCATTAGCCCAATTAACAGTCTCTTGTGTTCATAAAATACTGCAAATATCAAGTCTAAAACATTAGAAGTAGGCCAGGAAATTGTTACAAGCACCTGTCTACTTTCTCCTTTATTCTGTGTCACTGTACCTCATGCTTTTGGCTGTCTTTGTAACTACAGTAAGTCATTTTCTTTTGAAAAATCGTTTGATCGTTTTCTAAAGAATCTGGGTCATTCCTTTGGTTTCTGAGGAGAGAAAGTTCAAATTTTAGAAAAAGGAAAAGGTTATTCTTGAAGAGTTTAAAAATGGATTTGGGGTTCTTTATCAGTGAAACATTTCTGGACCGAAATATTTGTTTTCTAGAAAGATATTGAACCAAATATACTGCCAAGGGATATGTTTAAGTAAAACAAGAAATGTTTGATGCATAGTATGTCTATGATTTTAAACACATAAATAAGGAAATGATCTCTGGCAAGTCATCAAATGTGCGCAGAGGGTCACCGTCAAAATATTCTTTGTAGGGACAAATATAAATCTATGTTAACGGAGCGATATGTTTAAAGCAAATATTTATTGCTCATTCAAGATCCTATATAACAGGGGTCCCCAATCTTTTTTACCTGTGATCCACAATCAAATGTAAAAAGAGTTGGGGAGCAACACAAGCATGAAAAATGTCCCTGGGGATGCCAAATGTGGGCTGTGATTGGTCATTTGGAAGCCCCTATATGGACTGACAGCCTACAGGAGGCACTGCTTGGCAGTAAACCTGGTTTTTATGCAACCAAAACTTGCCTCCAAACATGGAATTCAAAATTAAGCACCTGCTTTAAAGCCGCTGAGAGTAACATCCAATGAGTTGGTGAGCAACATGTTGCATACGAGCCCTGGTTGGGGATCACTGCTATATAATAAGAAAATATAATTCCTATGGAACAGAGACAGTTATCAGCAAAGTGTTCCCCCCACATAGCTCAACTGAGAAAATTAAAGCACTAAACCATAAAAAGGTATACATATATAAAATGTGAACCTATGACAGCAAATAACAGAATATTACTAGAGCTCATGTGAAAATTGAATGGATTTATAATGTAAATGAGTAAAGGTTTTGCTCACTTTTGCAAAGAAATTTCCTCTTAAAGTTTAACCCCAGCATTGGGCTAAGCCTGCTCAGATTTGGGAAAGGGGAGGATTTCCCTTCTACCCTTGTATCATCAGAACCCTGGTTGTTTGAAAAGGAAGGTCAGTTCAGGGCTGGATGATGCTGAATAGCATGATGTTGGAGGCCTCACTAAGTAAAGATGTAGGACTAGGTACTGTATGGTTAAATTCTGAGACTGAGGATGGAGACTTGCATTGGGACATGTACTTTAAAAATATCCACAAATTGGTTGTGTTTAGAGCAGAATGTCCCCAATTCTCTGACCATGTGGGTGGTCCATATCTCCCAACTGTCCCGTTTTTTGCCGGACAGTCCCAAGCTCAGATTGTTACTGAAATGTCCCGAGTTTCTCTTTGATCTCCTGCACTGATACCAGAAAAAGATACAATGTTTCTAAAACTTCAGTTAAAGGCTTTTTGGCAGAGACTCAGCACCTGCACTTATATAATACATATGTAACAATTTAAGATAAGCAGGTTTCTTGGGAAAACTAAGACTTACAACTTAAGGGGTAATTCACCTTCATTAACAATACTGTAATAACACATAAAACATGACCCCAAAACCCCCAGAAATGTGTTCAGACTTTCAATAACCTGCCACATTTAGTAAAATGGACATTGTATTTAGGGGGTGTGGCCACAAAATGGGTGTGGCCAACAATTTGCCACACTGTGCACGGCAGAACTTTTTGTCCCTCTTTCCAATTTTAAAATGTTAAGAGGCATGGTGGCCACCCTGCCTGGGTACCCAGATAATGTGTGTGCCATAATATTCACTCTTTCCACCGCCCAGATGACCTGGTTGATTTTGTCCCTAAAACTAAATCCGTTCTGTGTGCTTGCACCCAGTCCAACGCTGTGGTTCTGTATGCAGTCACAGAAGACCACTGATTCGAGTGTAGAGGGGAATGACTAGGGGTAGGCAGAAGACATTAACAGATACCTGCCTCCCCTTTATCATTGCTCCCAAGACAGTCGCTTTTTCTGCTTACCCCTACTTCTAGCCCTGCACTGACCTTCCTTTTCAAACAACCAGGGTTCTGGTTGAATTGCAAGTAGTCAGAATGTGAAAATATGTGGTTGTAATTGCCTTTTCTAATAATATCCAGGCTTATAAGAAGGTATATGATTTGCAGTGCTCGAGTCTCGTTTTATAGATAAGAACTGCCAAATCCCCCCCTCAAAGTGCTTTTTATTCATCTCCCTTGTGTTTTGTGCTTCACTTTAATGTGTCATTAAATATTTCAATTGTTGCTGCTTTCCAGACTCCTTGGCGGAAGTGGCCTCTGTCATCAATTACACTAATAAGGTCTGGGGTTACTCACTTCTGTTACTCGCTGCTCATTTTCTGTCTGAGGCATCGAACATGTTTATTGCAGATGTCAGAAAAAGGAAAAACAGAAAATAAACTTTCCCATGCCTGCTGGAAAGAAAACTAAAATAAAACCAAAGATGGAACCAACAGATGTGCAGATTTTGTTCTTGCAGTCTAAATAAACACACAGTGTAATTAGAAATGACATAGGGAGCGAACGGCATACAGTAAGGCATTACACACAGCATTCAAATCAATTGCAAAGCAGAGGGAATCCTATATTTGGCTCTGTGCATGAATCGTTATCTGTAGTACAGAGCTGTGGCAGTTTTTGTAAAGGGCTTTTGGGGATACATAAAATACAATTGCACATAAGATGCTTTATTATTAATTGACCTCCATGAAGTATATATATTCTTCCTATTTGTTGTGCAGGATTCAGCTCTCAAGTATTTTACATGTAGCAAACCAGTAGGAACAGGAAAATAATAGTTTTAAATGAATATATTTAAAGTCTTTGTGATCTTGGCAAGTTGAATTGCTCTCTCAGCAGCGTACACTAAAATTAGACTATGGGATCTGTGGGGTCAGGGAATACACATCATGCTACTAACATTGTCGTACATGTCATATTAATCATGGTTCTGTGGCTGATTTATAATTGCCAGGGATAGGAATTCAGTTTTTTTACACTACAGTCAGATTAAAAAAAAATTAAAGTAAGTTTGCTACCAGGGTTGGAGGGTTTATAACAGCATTGAGAGTGTCCTGCTGTAAATGGAAGTCAACAGCCTTGGTTCCTAAAAGAAAAATCATCAATGTATCCTTGAAACAGAGGCAGGGCTAGCTTCAGTGCAACTGCATGCCTGTCCAATTGGAGGCTCGCTCAGACTGCCTTAACATATTTTTCAAAGTACTAAAACTAATTTTGGAGAGTTTGTCTATGGTGCTTGTTCTTATCATGCACATCTGCATAATTAGCATTCTTCTGATAAGGACTGGCTGGAGGCATTTTCTGGACTAATGTTCTTTGTGGTTATTTTGTGTACTGTGTAGCATTAATGCTCTCTCAGAAACACAGGTAGCAAATTATGAAAGACTGTTAATATGTAGCATACAGACCCTCCTAGTTCCTCTGTAGCAGAACAGAGCACTTAACTTTTTAATTTTTGACTTCCAGGATTTCCCACTCGAGGTCTGCAGAACATGATTCTGCTCAAATATCCTGGATTTTAATATAATTTTGATAATACTGAAATAAGGAATGGCATCAGTGTCATGTACGGCTCCATAAATTCAGAGCAAGTGCTAATCTCCCTGGTCTCGGCTCAATCTTCTGCCTGTAGCAGCGGCCTTTGGCTTCGGGAGGATCCCTCAGCTATTCAGATGCCGCCAGATCTTAAACTTGAGAGGAGCTAAGCATTCAAAGAGTAGTCAGGCAGGCAAGGATTAATATTGGCAGAGTTCAGAATAGTCAGGCAGGCAGGGATCAAATCCGGAATCAAGACAAGACAAAAACCCACCCAGATATTAACAAGTTAGATGTAAGAACGGACAAAGACTTCTAGCCTGAAGCCCCTTCTTATCGTTTGAATCTTGGGCCAAGGCGCAATAATGGCACTACACATGGCACGTAAAATGTCGAAGTGCACTGCCAGCAATTTCACCAAAAAATAAAGACATATATACAGTATGACCTATATGTAACCACATATTTAAATTGACGTAAGCGTAAGTATGTTAACGTAGTTTCACAAGGAAGAAAGTAACGCTAGTAAAAATTCGCTTAGAAATGTCTGTGCTGACAAATGTTCGCTGGTGAAAATTCGCCAGCGTTCATCTGCCGAGGTGGAACGTCACATTTTGTATTAAGTATATGTATTCGCTGAGAATAAACATCTGACGAAGTTGCACGAAGTGTGTAAAGCCTTTGCGAGGTGAAAATTCGCCCTTTAGTAAATTGGCCCCAACGAGAGGGTGGAGATGTTTCCGCTAGCCAATATAAATTTATGCAGCTGTAGAACACAGTATATATTCCATGTGTGCTATGAGTTTGTTTTTTTGTATTGTTATTCTAAAATTTGATTCAGTAAAGCCTTATAATGCCTTGAACGTTTCACACTGACACCAGTTTTCCTGCCTACCTTTAGACGTAGTGAATGTTCTTAGAGCACTTCAGCTGAAGTAGAAAATGTGCTCTTGTCTCCAGCACTGATATGGGCAGTTTTTCTCTGTAATGAGGGTAACCCTGCTGCACTTGTCTGTAAAACTAGAGAGGAATAGAATGAGAGGCTGCAATTTATGTTGCTCCTTCAACATACAATATCTTGCCTTCATTAAGCTGTCTGGCAGTGGAAGCCTAGCAGGGGTGGGTTCTTTATAACAATGCATACACAGATCTAAATATAACTTTGCCCCTCTTACCCTTATTAAAGGGGCAGTTCACCTTGAAGTAAAATGTTAGTATGTTATAGAATGGCCAATTCTAAGCAAGGTTTCAATTAATCGGTCTTCATTATTTATTTATTATCATTTTTTTAATTATTTTTCTTCCTCTTCTCACTTCATGCATTCAAATGGGGGTCATTGACCTCATCTAAAAAGATAATTTACTTTTAAAGATACACATCTATTGTTACTGCTACTTTTGACTACTCAATAAATAATTGAGGGTTGGTTCATCTTTAACTTAACTTTTAGTATGTTATAGAATGGCCAGTTCTAAGCAACTATTCAATTAGTCTTCATTATTTATTTTTTACAGGTTTTGAAATATTTGCCTTCTTTTGAGTCACATGATTTGGGGCAGCTGGGAAATTGACAAAATGTCTAGCCCCATGTCAGATTTCAAAATTGAATATAAAATAATCTGTGTGCTCTTTTGAGAAATGGATTTCAGTGCAGAATTCAGCTGGAGCAGCACTATTAACTGATGCATTTTGGAATTATTTTTTTTTCCCTTTAAAGGTGAACAACCCATTTAACTTCTTTGAAGCAGTTCATTGGAATACTGTGAAAGAACAGAGGAAAATCTAATGGACACTCAAACCTCTTATTGCCTCTACCTAAGTTTCCTTTTCTTTAGCACTATCATTTAAAATTTCCCTGTTTGTGGAGCAGTTAGACAAAAACACTGGGAAGACATTAGCTAAAGATACAAACAGATCAAAACATGGGCAAAGGAAAGCCCAGAGATTAGATATCGTCAGCAACCTAACTGATTACAGGATTAATCTTGGGCTATGGTTCTTTTGTATTTTTATGCTGGAAAGAGCATCCTTCATAAGATGCATTCTGTAAGTCTATAAGGCTCAAAGTACTAAAATAGATGTACATTTGTGCACTCTTAGATACTATTCACAAAGGTTATTTGCTCCTAAACACAACTTGTGCTTAGTACCAATGTACTGATTCAGATTAATGGTACTTAACTGCTAGTGACTGATAAGAACAGGTTTATGGACATAATGGAACCCTGGCTTGAGTAGGTGGTACTTCCAGGGTTGGCTTAGCATGCTATCCTTTACACTAGGAGGCCCAATTATCAACATTCTCAATTTGGTGGTTTTAGAGGTTTTTGAAACCACAAATAAACTCATTTTCTCTAAAACCATGCATGCCATGTAAATCAAAAGATCCAAATATAAAAAGCATGAAAGAAAAAAAAATGCAAAAATACAAAAACCTCTAAAAATTTTAGTTTTTCGGACAATTAATAGCGAAAAAAATTAAAAGGTAACTTTTGAAAGTTTGAATGGCTTTAGTTTTTTATTCAGCAGCTCTTCAAGTTGCATTTTCAACAATCAGGTTCTTAATTACCCTAGCAACCATGAATTGATTTGAATAAGTGACTGGAATATGAATTGGAGAGGCTCTGAATAGAAAGATGTGTGATAAAAAGTAGCAATAACTATAGATTTGTATCCTTACAGAGCATTTGTTTTTCAGATGGGGTCAGTGTCATCTGAAAGCAGGACAGAATCAGAAGGAGAAGGCAAATAATAAATAAAGACTATAAAAAAAAAGAAATAATGAAGACTAGTTGAAAAGTTGTTTAGAATTGGCCAATCTAAAACACAATAAAAGTAAACATAAAGATGAGCCACCCCTTTTGAAATTTTGGTAAAAAACACTACATTGCAGATTAAAAGCATAAATCAGCCTGTATATAGTTAATGTTCACTTTAAGTTTCATATATTTACAGTATATAATTTGTCTGTCCGTTTGAGACTTAAAGATACCACAGGGGCAAAGATTTCACATTGTCAGATAGGAGTTGGATCATTTTTCTGATATTATGATGAACTGTCAATGTTGAGGAGCCTTTAATGAACAAATCATCAGGGGATTATCTGGCAGTCAGAGTGCAAGGTGGTGAAATCTTTAAAAGTGGCCACATCCTTTCGGTAATGAGATATGAATCCAGTAAATAGCAATCTTATACAAAAAAAATCACAATATTGAATCATGAAGCAGAAAGCACATGAAATGTGAGAAAAGAAGCTAAAAGCTTTGTAATATCCAATATATTTTGTCCTTAAATTCATAGCATCCTATAAATTAGCTAAATACTTTCTGAAATGAAATCCTTCAAAAACATAAGGGAAATCTTACCAATGGATAGTTATCTATTACCCACAGAAAGGATCTATCTGCAAAATACTTTCAAGCTAACATGACAGGGTCATTAAAGATTTATGTTGTATAGCATAGGTCAGGCAAGGTTAAATAAACACTAAAATATCTGGCCAGACTTCTGTTTCTGTGCTGAGGAAAAATGGTATTAATATGTATAACAATACCGATGTGCAGGGAATGAAAAATTAAGGATCACTTTGGGAAATCTTATCAAAAGCCAAAAGAAAGCATGTGTGTGTGATTATAAGATTAAACCTGGCTAAATAGTCTTTATTTAAAGGAGAAGGAAAGTCGTCTTGCACTTGGGGTGCCAAATGTTAGGCACCCCAAGTGATTGTATTGACTTACCTGAAACCCCGGGCTGGTGCTCCTATCAGCAGAAAACTGCACCGGCCCTGGGTTATTCCAGCGAGCACCACAGATCGCTTCTCTTCCGGCTTCTTCTTTCTTCAGATTTCCCGGGGCAGACACATACGCAGTAGAATGAAATAGCTGACTTTTTGGTTAAAGTTCGGCCTTTCGCTCTACTGTGCATGCACAGATGCGCGAAGAAGGCGGAAGAGAAGCGATCCTTGGTGTTCGCTGGAATAACCACGGCCGGTGCAGTTTTCTGCTGATAGGAGTACCGTCCCGGGGTTTCAGGTAAGTCAATACAATCACTAACATTTGGCACCCCCAAGTGCAAAAAGACTTTTATTCTCCTTTAAAACAATGAAACTTCACACATTGTTCACATAGGGAATAAAGCCTGCAATAAAATGACCTCTGTAAATCTGATTGTAGATTTCAATATATTTTCTTGCAAATAGCGGCCACAGAAGGGGTTACCAGGTGCATACAGAAGGTAAACATCCTGTTTTAAAAATGAAGTGAAGGGGTTGGTTCACCTTCAAGTTAACTTTTATTATGTTACAGAATGGCTAATTCTAAGATACTTTTCAATTGGCCTTCATTATTTCTTTTTTTTTTTGGTTTTTGAATTACAGTATTTCCCAGATTGCTTTCCAGTTGCAAACTGCAAAAGTTAAATAGCACAAAAACCACAAATAATTATAAATGAAAACCAATTGCAAATTGTGTTGGAAATCACTCTCTACATACTAAAATTTTATTTAAAGGTGAACAACCCTTTTAAGTTCTTATTTGATGGTGAGAATGACCCCCCAGCTCCCCACCTCCTGGAATAGAGGTAGCATGGAACAGCTGGGTATTCAGAATGTGGTCTAGGCTGTATTTTTCTCAGGTTAAGAGTAGTCTAAATAAGCAATGTTATTAATTTTTGTCCTATAAATGCTTAACATTTGTTAGGATAGGCTGAATTTGCATTGAATAAAATATATTACAAAGCTGATACAATACTTACATACAATAAGTATGCCAAAATAAAAAACTCAACCAGAATGCTCGGGACCTAGGGTTTTCCGTAAATTGGATCTTCATACCTTAAGTCTACTAGAAGATCATATAAACATGAAATAAACCCAATAGGCTGGTTTTGCTTCCAATAAGGATTAGTTATATTTTTGTTGGGATCAAGTACGGGGTACTGTTTTATTATTACACAGAAAAAGGAAATCATTTTTAAAAATTTGAATTCATTTATTTTAATGGAGTCTATGGGAGATGATATTTCCGTAATTCGGAACTCTCTGGATAACGGGCTATTTCCAAAGACATGAAAAAACATATTATAGCCTATAGCAAAATGACATCAAATACAAACAGTATATAGCTCCCTCCGTAAAACTGCTGGGAGTCCAATATGTCAATTAACCACAAACAAAATTTTACCATTCAATCCATTTATTCCTCTAAAAGCTGTGGCATTTTTTTTGTAATATAGGATGGGTGGGAGGGAAGGAGGGATTCAGAAATCCCTTTTTGCGTTTTCTTCCATGTGCTTCCATACACCTGCACCAGGTCTTTAAATTCTTTGCTTGACACCACCGTGAGTAGTGCCTGATGGCAGTCCTCTCCGGCATTGCATCTAAAATGACTCATGGCACACGTGCGTTGCGTTGTTGTGACATTATTGCGCCATGGTTTGGCACCCACTTTAAAGTAAAAGGGCGCCAAAGTTCTGGGGGGAAACTTACTAAAGGGCGAAGTGACTAACGCTGGTGTAAAATTGCTAGTGTAGGAGATAGACTCTAGCGGTACTTCGCACACTAATGTCAGACGAAGTTGCGCTCTGGCAAACGAACGATACTACATTCATTCACTAAGATTGATATTTGACCAAACCTTACCTCTTGCGCCATACTTGCCTTCGCCACCTCAGACCAGGCGCAGTGCAATAGAGTAGATAGGACTTGGTCTAGAAAAATATTTGACATTTTTTTTAACTCCCAAAAAACGCTGGCGTCTTTTACTTTTTACAGGGTGATAGGCTGCAAAAGATCGTAATTTTTTTTTTAGGGTACCCGGCTTCCCCTCTACATTCCTAACATATGGCACATAAACTATACACTGGGCTCATGTGTAGGGCAATATAACAACTCTATTTTATTTTATTAGGGTTCCCTGGGCTTTTGTAGTGTAATGTATTGGCTGCAACATATACGTCCATTTAACTTCCCGCCATATGCAAATTAGCCTACGATAGCGTAACTTCGATGTGCTTGCTGCAGTAACGATAGCGCAACTTTGAAAGTCTTCGGCGCCCTGGACGCAACTTCAGATTTTTGTGAATTAGCGATATCCCGGCGAATCTACGCCTGGCGAAGTGTTGCGATGTCAGCGAAGCCATCGCTGGCGCAATTTCGGAGGTAAGTAAATTTGCCCCCTGGACTCAATGCTCGAATCATCTGTAAGTTACTGGGTGCGCTATATTTTGCTAACTGACTGCTTCCTGACCCTTCTGCTTTGTTCCTGTCTACTCTGATTTCCTCCTGCCTCTGACTATTGCCTGAATTCGACTTTGAGCATCTCAACCCCTTGTGTAGAAGAAGATCAAATCATGAGCAACAGATTTAGGCACCTGCACACAAAGGAATTAGGAAAGGTAAAATCTCACATCAAATAAAATATATAGGTTACAGGATGAGAACGGTAATTATAGAAAGTTTTCAAATTACTGCAGTTTTGTTTTATTAGAAAGTAGGCCCCATGACAGGAGGTAAGTAATCTGCACAAATCTACCTAAGGTCAGTGTTTGCAGTTCTTAAAGGGGAAGGAAACCTAGTCGGCCATCTTCTTCCACGCGATCTTCTTCCTGCTTTGAATGGCGCATGCGCAGTAGGATCATTTCGCCGGTACGATCTACTGCGCATGCGCGTGACTTTTGGTGCATGCGCAGTAGATCCGTACCGGCGAAATGATCCTACTGCGCATGCGACAAAACGCCGTTCAAAGCAGGAAGAAGATCGCGTGGAAGAAGATGTCGTCGGTGAACTCACTGGACTGGACCTGCGCAGAAGGGTAAGTAACAAGTTAGGGGCATTTGCCCAGCGGGACGGGTAGGCCAGGGGAGAGGAAGGAGGGTGGGCAACAAACGGGAGGGGGGGGTTTGCGCTGACTAGGTTTCCTTCCCCTTTAAGGTATAACCTTAGTCTTAAGACCATCACTAGGTCATCCAATAAACTAGACATATACAATAAGGTCATAAGGACCCCTAATTTAAAATGTTGATCCATGCGGACGATGCAATGTATAACATTAACAAAGGAATGTACAAAAGTACCTACACCAACAAACGTTAAAGGAATTCTATCACTGAGCACTTACTCTGTTGGTGTGCACTGATTATGAATAGATTGTCACTAAAAACTTCATGGGGTTTAAGTTGTTGTAGGAGAAAGTATAAACGGACTTCAGATGTTGTCTAATATTTGTGTTTTTTTTCTTGAAAAAGGAGGTGAGACAAACAATCTGGCAGTGAACACATCTATAAGTTCAAGGAGCTGTTTTGGATAGGTACTGTTAATGAATGCTGAAGCAGTCACTAATGATCCAATTAAGGTCTTTAAGCTGCCAAAATAATATATTTCTAAGGCCTTCGATGAAGTTAACGTACACTGCTTCTAAATGGGTTGTGTTGTCAGTATGAAAGTTTAGCTATGAGTTAACATGCCATAACTGGGATGATAGGTAATTAGGCAAAATTTAGCTTGGCCTAGTTTATTGGCTGGAGCTGGAGTATATTTGTGGGAACCGGTTACAACCTAATCTGCCCAAATAAAGATGAAAAACTGCTTGAAAACTGCTCCTGATTGTGTGTGTCATTGCCAATGCCATCTATTCTAAATATGCAACTAGCAATGTCAGTATTTGTCCACGCTCCTTGACCACGTCCCCCAGTTGTTGTTTTAGTTGAGGATTATAATACAATGATAAGGAGATCTGCACTGGCAAAAAGACATGGAACTTCTGGGATTTGCAGCGGCCTCATTTGCTGCTTCAGCTAACCTTTCAAATCTCTTCTGCTGTCCCAATGAAATCAATTAAATGGAAAATATTTTCTTTGCTAAGATGGTGTAAGCATAACCTGACCCTTTCAGATAAGGAAAGGAACCACTGATCTTGCTATGTGTTTTGTACTCCAGGATAGTTGCTAGAATGCTGTGAAGAATGAAGTGAAGTTGAATACATGACTTCCCTTCCCTTATTGTTTTCTGCCCCCAAAGTATTCTGCTTCACATACACCCATATTAATTTAATTGTAGCACCTTCAGCTGTTGGATATAATCTTGCTCTGTACATCCCTACAGGCTATTTTCCTCTGTTATCAGCATTCTTTTCTGGCTCAGGAATCTTCAATGTATTATTTATTTAGAAGGCTTAGGCATAACAAGCCACTGCTTTTGACTTGACTGAAGAATTATCACTGTACAAACTATAAATTAGTCATAGGCTAAATTTGATAGATCAACATGTGAACCATTAAATTACAGTTGATATTTAACGTGCTGCTGTATATTATTACTGGGTATACAAGCAGATGAGGAAGTAAGAAGAACCACACCAAGGGTCGGACTGGACCAATGGGGGGCCCACTGGGTTCCAAACTTCCGGAGCTCCCTGCATATACGAACGCCAGCATGCGGCACACATGTGCAAACACCGTCATGTCAGGTCGATTTGCGTTTTTTATGGGGCTAGCAGATAGGGGAGCGGTCTGGTCCGGGAGGCCCACCGGGTTTTTTACCAATGTCCCGCCAACCCAGTCTGACCCTGACCACACCTACTCTTCACTACCTGCAGATCTGAATGTTAGGGCCATTGGCTAATCACTTGGGTACAGTGAAGGTTGGTCACTGTATGGACAATTTAAAGGGACAGAGTAACAGCAAAAAGTGTATTAAAATAATTACAATAAAATACACAAGAGTCATGAATATCCTGTAAATTAAATCCTTATATATGGTGCTTAGTGATGTCATTGGTTATAATCGGAGCTTAATAATGTCATTCCTGTCACATGACTCACTGAAACTTTTGTATTATAATAAATAAAGTTCCCCCCGTTGCAAAATTTGAGGATATTAGACGTTACCTTGGAGTTCCATGACCTGTATAAAAGCACTTGGTCTTCGGCCTCGTGTTTTTATATGGTCATGGAACTCCTCTGTAACATATAATATCCTTATATTTTACAAGAGGGGGTACTTTCTTCACTATATAAGGTAGTGTTGGCCTGCAGTGGTAAATCTGATCTTTGCTTTGCTTCTATTGTATATATAAACAAACCGATAAACTCTAACACCATTATATATTTTATACGGCTTATCTGCTATCTGCTATATAACCTCAGCCGTTTCTACTTTGAATGCCTATCCCCATTGCTACACAGCAGCTTATTTATATAAACTATAATAGTCTTTCTCAAGCAAACAGGAAAACGCTACATTATATATTAATTACTTTAACACTTACATTTTTGGTGTTACTATCTAAATGATGAGCCTGCTGAATGTTAGAAGCAGCAAAGTGCCCACCCCCTCTCACCCTTCCCACACAGCCAAACTGCTGGCAATCTAGCAGCAAGTGATGTGGCTTGTGTTGTCACTTTTATGAATTATTGTGCCTTATAAAAATACAAATTTCTTAAAACTATTTACTACTTGGAATTTAAACTTTTGCTCAAAAGTGCCAGAACATTAAAGTGAAATTAAGTAGGCCAGTCGCTAACTACACTGAAAAAACAAAAGCAGAAGGAGATCTTGAGTTGCTTTATATTTAAATAATTGATTTGTGCATCAGGGGTTTACAGCTACTTCAGCTTGCAAGCAATAATTTGTTACTTAGGTTAACACACCATGCTTGTATTTTCATCTGTGCATCAGGGACCAGTTGAGAAAGAATGTTCCTGAAAGAGAGAATGTTCACAGCAATCTGTATTACTTTGAGTCTTTGCCATCAATTAATATAAAATAATATAAATAAATAAAAATTGAATTGGAAGAGCTGAAGAAGCCTAGGGAAACAGAGTTACATGCTGGCTTTGTTTTCTGCAGCTGAGATTTACTCTTTTAGAAGAATAATCACATACCTTCCCCACAGAAATACCTGCAAATACCCAAGATCCAGTAGAAATCTGAGGCTAACTATTTAGTAGATTTTCTGTTCAGTCAGTCAGTTGCATGGCATTATCCATATCATGAACATCTTTGATCAGAAGCAGTTTGGGAAGCTGGGTGGCACTATATAAGTTATGGATTGCTAACTCTGCATTATGTTGCGATCAGAAGATGGGGCTCATATTGAGCTGAATGCAATTATTGGTCTTTGAGTGATCAAGGCCAAAGGAAAATTATCTAGGGCAGGGGTCCCCAACCTTGTTTGACTTGTGAGCCACATTTAAATGTAAAAAGAGTCCCAAATATGGGGGTCCCAAATATGGTCTGTGATTGGCTATTTGTTAGCTCCTATGTGAATTGGCAGTTTACCAGAGTTTGTTTGGCAGTGCACCTGGTTTTATGTAACCAAAACTTGCCCACAAGCCAGGAGTTCAAAAATAAGCACCTGCTTTGAGGCCACTGGGATGCAACACCCAAGAGGTTGGTGATCAACATTTTGCTTATGATCTAAGGAATAATATACCATTTATTAAAATGTGAGGATATCTGAAGCCACTGAGGAGTTCCATGACCATATAAAAGCACTTACCTGAGTTCTTTACACAGCTCATGGAATTCTACGGGGACTTCTAAAATCCTCACATTTACAAAATGGGGTATATAATTTTTGTTATCTGAGACAAATGACACTGTAACGATCGCCGCCCGGAGCAGGCCCAGGAGCTCCGGGCGGCGCGTCCATCTTCGCCGGCGTCGCTCCCAAAATGGCGGCGCCCATGGCCGCCACGTGGGTAGCGGCGCCGGGCGATGACGTCAGCGCGCCGACGTCGGCGCAAGAGCGTCAATGACGTCAGAATGGCGCCAAATTTGAAAATAAAAACGCCAACTAGACGCCAGAATGGCGCCCAAGAATAGGATTACTTTCCTGAAGCATATCCTGGGTTTCCTGTGTGCCTTATTGCCTAATCTTGTTCCTGCCTTGTATCCTGACCCTTTGCCTGGACTTTGGACTTTGTTTGTATTCTGCCTGCCTGTGAACTCTTGCCTGATCCTGACTATTCTCCGTTTAACCCTTTGGATACCGCGACCTTGTTCCCTCAAGAGGGCTTCCTCCTTGATCCAGACAACCTCCCTGGAGGGAGCTCCCGGCTCCCTGACATTATTCTTGGGCCATGGATCCTTCTGAGGAAGCCACACCTCATGTCGGACGAGCGCTCCGCGGACTGGCATCCCGCATGGAGGACTACGAAAACCAGCAGGTTCGCATTGGGCAAGCACTCGATGTCCTGCTGGCTCAAGTGCCTTCTGCGTCCTCCACTGCTCCACCTACTGGGGATCCCCCCATGGCGGCAGCCCCCACGAACACAAGCTACCCGACAGGTGAGCCTCGCATTCCACCTCCCCCTCGTTTCAGTGGGGACCCACAAGCTTGCAGGGGATTTGCCACGCAATGCCAAATTCAATTTGAGTTCCAACCCACACAGTTTCCAAGCGAGCGTTCCAAGGTGGGGTATGTGATGTCTCGATTGGAAGGCAAGCCACTGGAGTGGGCAACGTCTCTTTGGGAGAAGAATTCCCCGCTGACTTTTGATGTTAAAGACTTTCTCCAAGCTTTTCGTATAGTCTTTGATGCTCCAGGTCGGGTTACGAACGCCCCTGCCCGTCTCTTGCAGCTCCGGCAAGGAAGCCGCAGTGTCAATGAGTATGCTATAGACTTCCGAACACTGATGGCGGAGACTTCCTGGTGTGATGACGCTTACAAGGCTGTATACTACCAAGGCCTATCCATCCGCATCAAAGATGATCTCGTCTCCAGAGAGACTCCTGACACCCTGGAAGGGTTGATCGCTCTATCCATTAAGGTGGACACTCGTCTCAGAGAGCACCAGGTGGAGAGAGAGCGCAGTAGACGATTTTCTCCCATGTTGGCCCTCGCTTTCAAAGGCCGATTCTGCAAACACCCGCTGTTCCTGTGACCCATGTGTCGACGTCTCCCTTGGAGGAACCCATGCAAGTAGGAAAGACTCGCCTCTCCGAGCAGGAAAGACTCCGAAGACGTATGGCAGGTCTCTGTTTATACTGTGGTGGGCATTCCCATTTTGCCAACGCCTGTCCTGCCAAAGCCAAGAGTTTTGTACCCCGAGGTATGTCTCAGGTTTCTCATGTAGGGGGCATCACTCGAGGTTCTCTGGAGAAGTATCAAGAAAATTCACGCAGGCTTCTCCTTCCTTTGCAGATTCACCTGGCAAGTAAGTCTATCTTCGAAAGGGCCTTCCTCGACTCCGGAGCGGATGGCAATTTCATGGATGCCTTTTTTGCCGAACGCATGAAGATTCCTCTGCTTCCATTGTCTTCTCCCCTGCGAATTACTGCCATAGATGACAAACCCCTGGAGTTTGAATTCGTCACAAAGTTCACGGCGGAACTATCTGTACAAGTTGGGGCGCTGCATCAAGAAAAACTTTCATTCTTCATCATCCTCTGTCCTTCTACTCCAGTGATATTGGGTCTTCCATGGTTACGTCTGCATAACCCCACCATAGACTGGTCCACTGGGCAGATCTCTCGTTGGAGTTTATTTTGCCTGCAACATTGCCTTCCGCCAAAACCCCTCGAGAAGGTGAATGTCTCCTCTGCGGAATTAAAGACTTTGCCCTCCACTTACAAGGGATTTTCCGATGTGTTTTGTAAAAAGTCTGCAGAGTTCCTTCCCCCACATCGCTCCTACGACTGTCCGGTTGAACTCCTGCCTGGAGCTATGCCCCCCAGAGGGCGCACCTACCCTCTCTCTCCTGCAGAGACTACCGCTATGAAGGAGTACATCCAAGAAAATCTCCAGCGGGGGTTTATCCGCCCTTCTACCTCTCCTGCAGGGGCTGGGTTCTTCTTCGTGGAGAAGAAGGACGGAGGCCTTCGGCCTTGTATAGACTATCGGGGTCTGAATAAGATCACCGTGAAAAACAGATACCCTCTGCCCCTGATTGCCGAGCTCTTTGACCAGCTGAAAGGGGCAAAGATTTTCTCCAAGTTGGATCTCCGGGGGGCCTACAACCTCATTCGCATCCGGGAGGGTGACGAATGGAAGACGGCATTCAACACTCGGGATGGGCACTATGAATATCTCGTTATGCCCTTCGGCCTATGCAATGCCCCTGCCGTCTTCCAGGAGTTTGTGAATGATGTGTTCCGAGATCTCCTAGGAAGGTTCGTAGTCGTATACTTGGACGACATCCTGATCTTTTCCAAGGACCTTGAAAGTCATCGCTCCCAGGTGAAGGAGGTACTCTCTCGTCTGAGGAAGAACTCTCTCTTCGCCAAGTTGGAGAAGTGTGTTTTCGAGGTATCCAAGATCCCCTTCCTAGGATACATTATCTCTCCAGAGGGATTTGAGATGGACCCCGTGAAAGTGTCGGCCATCCAGGAGTGGCCTCTCCCACTGAGTACCAAAGCAATCCAGAGATTCATCGGATTTGCTAATTATTATCGACAGTTCATCCGGGGGTTCTCTTCCCGCATTGCACCTATCCTGGCCCTCATCCGAAAAGGGGGTAAACCCAGCCTGTGGCCTCCATCTGCTATAGAAGCCTTTCAGTCCTTGAAAGAGGCCTTCACGTCCGCTCCTGTTCTTCGACATCCCAATCCTGCACTACCCTTCTGCATCGAAGTTGATGCTTCTGAAGTCGGAGCCGGAGCTATCCTGTCTCAGAGACATTCCTCTGATGGAAAATTGCACCCCTGTGCGTTTTTCTCCAAGAAGTTCTCATCCGCAGAGCAGAACTATGACGTCGGGAATCGAGAACTCTTGGCAGTCAAGCTTGCCCTTGAAGAATGGCGTCACCTCCTGGAGGGTTCTGAAATTCCTGTCCAGATTTTCACTGATCACAAGAATCTGGAGTTCATACAGTCCCTCAAGAGGCTAAATCCCAGACAAGCCAGGTGGGCCCTTTTCTTTTCCCGATTTAACTTTGTTTTGACTTATCGCCCAGGTTCCAAAAATCTGAAGGCCGACGCCTTGTCTCGTAGCTTCACTCCGGTGGACCGTGACCCTGAGAGACAGGAACCAATCATTCCACCAGTCAAGATCATTGCCTCTCTGTATCCCCAATTTGCCGACCAGATTCTGGCTGGGCAGTCCTCAGCTCCTCAAGATACTCCGATTGGCATGGCCTTCGTCCCTCCAGAACTTCGCCTGGCCATCCTGCAACAAACCCACTGCTCCAGGCAAGCTGGACATCCTGGTTCGGCTAAGACCCTTGAACTCTTGAGGCGCCTAGTCTGGTGGCCTGATATCCGCAAGGATGTAAAGGACTTTGTGGCTGCTTGTAATGTCTGCGCCACTTCTAAGCCTAGCCATTCCCGCCCCAGTGGGTTGTTACAGCCTTTGCCGGTACCCTCTCGTCCATGGACGCACCTCTCTATGGACTTTATTGTCGAACTTCCTCCCTCCGGTGGGAATACTGTGATCTGGGTTGTTATTGACCGCTTCTCCAAAATGGCCCATTTCATCCCTCTGAAGAAGTTGCCCTCTGCGGTGGAGTTGTTCCAGCTATTTATCCAGTACATCTTCCGCCTGCATGGTTTCCCGGTGGAGATCGTCTCCGATAGAGGCACCCAGTTTACTGCCAAGTTCTGGCGTTCCTTATGCAAAGACCTGGGAATTGTTCTTCAGTTTTCATCTGCATACCACCCACAAACGAATGGGGCAGCTGAACGTGTCAACCAAGCCCTGGAGCAGTTCCTGAGGAACCACGTATCCCTCTGCCAGGATGACTGGTCTGATCTCCTCCCATGGGCGGAATTCGCTCATAATAATGCTTGTCATTCCTCTACAGGAAGGTCTCCGTTCATGTCGGTGTATGGTCAGCATCCTCAAGCTTTTCCCCAAGACTTTGTGCTATCTGACGTCCCGGCTGCTGACGACTCCGCAGCCCATATGTCTGCTATTTGGGCTGCGACCAAGTTGAACCTAGAGAAGAGTGCTCTTGTTCATAAGACTTTCGCGGATCGTCGTCGAAGATCCTCTCCTCTCTACAAGGTGGGTGATAATGTCTGGCTCTCTTCCAGGAATATCCGGTTGAAGATACCATCTCCCAAGTTGGGTCCAAAATTCGTGGGACCATTTCCCATCTTGGAGATAATCAACCCTGTGGCTGTCAGACTCCAGCTTCCACCAGAGATGAGAATCCCCAACGTGTTCCACGTGTCTCTGGTGAAACCCGCCATCACCAACCGGTTCTCTGGCGGTCAGTCTCCTCCTCCTGCCATCTCAGTGGAGGGTCAACTCGAGTACGAGGTGGAGAAAATCCTAGACTCCAGAATCTCCAGAGGGTCCCTTCAGTACCTCATTCAGTGGAAGGGCTTTGGCCCTGAAGAATGCTCCTGGGAAGGACACCGTGATGTTCACTCTCCTCGTCTGGTGAGGGAGTTCCATTCCAAGTTTCCCCAGAAGCCAAGTCCTGGTGGTCCAGAGGCCCCCCGTGAGGGGGGGGTACTGTAACGATCGCCGCCCGGAGCAGGCCCAGGAGCTCCGGGCGGCGCGTCCATCTTCGCCGGCGTCGCTCCCAAAATGGCGGCGCCCATGGCCGCCACGTGGGTAGCGGCGCCGGGCGATGACGTCAGCGCGCCGACGTCGGCGCAAGAGCGTCAATGACGTCAGAATGGCGCCAAATTTGAAAATAAAAACGCCAACTAGACGCCAGAATGGCGCCCAAGAATAGGATTACTTTCCTGAAGCATATCCTGGGTTTCCTGTGTGCCTTATTGCCTAATCTTGTTCCTGCCTTGTATCCTGACCCTTTGCCTGGACTTTGGACTTTGTTTGTATTCTGCCTGCCTGTGAACTCTTGCCTGATCCTGACTATTCTCCGTTTAACCCTTTGGATACCGCGACCTTGTTCCCTCAAGAGGGCTTCCTCCTTGATCCAGACAACCTCCCTGGAGGGAGCTCCCGGCTCCCTGACAGACACTAAGCACCGTTTATAACCAGGGCCAGAACTAGGGGTAGGCAGAGTAGACATGTGCCTAGGGCGCAAAGCTTGGGGGCGCCAGGCACATACCTTTCACTGCTGCCTACTCCAGTCCAGGCTTCAGAGTCCCGCTCATTGGTTGCGCTTGTTTGTGTGCACATGCGCGCCTACGCGAGGTGAGGGGTGATGCGTGGGGTCAGAGCATGACAGAGGGGGGTGATGTGGGGGGGGCAATGTGGCTGTTTTTTAAACAGCATAATAAATATGCCCCTTAGTTTCAGTGTACACCCTGTTCATCTCCAACTGCTCCCAATCTGACTTCCATTCCCATGTATATTGGACCAGGACTACAGGGCACCTACACTGTGTCTCAGCTCTGCAGTATGGGATCAACCTTGGAGGTAGAGTTTTCTTATGGGCAGTGGGGGTTATGTGGTTGAGGAGAGATGGTCGTTAACTAGACCTAAAAGTTAAAGAGACACTGGGAAGTTGTTTCGTTCCACTTTAGACGTGGTACCCTGATTAACTGCTATTGGACTTTGACTATTATTACATATACAAGGATGGTTTTCTTTATATACACTGGACCCTATGTTTAAAGGAGAACTAAACCCCCCCCGCGATGTTAAGTCCCCATTGGCCCCCATCTGTTGGCCCCCCTCCCTGCCTCCCCCCTGCACAGTCTTACCCCAGAATTCTGTCTCTTTTGGCGCATATGCAGTTTTCGCGAACCGGACGATTGCTCCAACTACGCATGTGCCATTACGCCACTCACTTTACAAAGATTACCGAAGAGAAGTAGATGACACCCGTGAGCTTCGCTGCGCTCACTATTTCAAGAGGGGACAGAATCCTGGGGTAAAACTGTGCAGGGGGGAAACAGGGAAGGGGGCCAACGGATGGGGGCCAGTGAGGACTTAACATCTGGGGGAGTTTAGTTCTCCTTTAAGGCGGTAATACACATTATTGGGCACAAGATTCTTCTCTTCCCACAGAGTCATGGAAGAGCTCCAGGTTTGCACCACAGAACTCTGAAGAAGGTCAACATTTTGAAATACTAATAATAGATAAGATATTGGTAGTAAAGCTTGGTGGGAGACAGTAGCTTTGAAGGCATTTGCAAAGAGATGGCAGATATGGTGCTGTGAAATTAAATGGAAGGAGGACCTCTCAGTTACATGGGTTTCCAGTATGTCTCTTATATAACAAAAATCACAAGACACAACAATAATGAGAAATATATGCCTAAATATTGAGTCAAAAACAATAACAGGCCCATTTATCAAAGGTCGAATTTTGAATTCATGTGAATTTTTTTACTCTAATAAATTCAAATATACTCGAAATTCGATTGGGAGATTATTTAAAAAAAATTTGAATCACTAAACTTGAATCAAGCTTTTTCTTTGGAAAAACTCAAATGTCAGGAAGGCTATTAACATGGGTCACTGGACCTCTCCCATTGACTTATACATGAACTCGGCAAAGGTGGCGAATAGTCGAATTCAAATTATTCACTGGGTAAAGAATTGATAAATGTTGAATTTCGAATTAGAATCGAGTTTGGATTATTCCCAACTTGAATTTGTGAATTTTGACCAAAAAAGGAGACTCCATTTATATGATATGTTTCCATCTCGGGATATTTGAACCCTTATAGAAAACCTTTTTTTGTAATACAACTTAAGTCTAAAGGTTATTTGATTCTGTATTCATACCCAAAGTGGTTTTGGCTTCTTCTACCTGGCTTTCAGAAAAATGCAACAATTTAGCACGCAGGCTTTTAAAGCTATTTTAAAACACAAAATTTATTTTATTCCAGTAAAGAATAATATTTAAGAATGCATAGTAAGTAAAAAGTATTGCCAGAAAGTGCTTTAAGGCATATTCAATTATCTTGAGTGACCAAGTTTCACAGATATATCTATATACTTTTATTTTACATTTTAGAATTATAGCTACAGTTTTACAAATAATTCCAGGCTGTGTGTGCTAAAGAGCTTCACCTCATACATACACTGTAATTGTGTGCATTGTTGCATATGCTCTGCTCCAGTTGTACATCGCTCCAAAATATGATTTGTTAAGATTTGTTAACGATAAAGACTACCAACAAATAGAAATAATTAGACACAATGGCATAGTGAACAGGTAACAGACTATAGTAACAAGCCAACTATTTGTTCAATATTCATACAAATATAAGTTCAATATACATATAAAAATACAAGCATATCATACAGAGGAGAGTAGACAACAGGCCTGTTGTATGTGTCAGTACGTATGATTGAACTGATAACTGATTTTCAGGCATGTGCAAGAGCCAATAAACTGCAGACTTGGTCTGGAAGGCCTGCATCTTCAATGTCAGCTGCTTTTATCAACCCATGTATAGACACCTTAAGGGACAATCCAGCTATTTACAGTAGAACCCTCATTTTACATTTTTTAGGGGACCAAAAAAATGGTGCAAAATTCAGAAATGTAAAATCAGAGAAATACATTATGCTTTATATATTGGTGGGACCACAAAAAAATGACCAGAAAAGAGGGAAAACTTAAAATCAGTGCATATACTGTAAATGTGAGGTTACATTGCATATCCAAGAGGAGAGAAGTAGGGCTGCTCTTTCTTCTCTAGATGACTGTATCTTAATTAAGAAGCAGTGGGGATCTTGTCAAATAGCCATACTTCTTAATGACTGGTCATTTGAGAGTTTAAAGGTCTCTTGAGAAAGATTGCAACACTAACATAGGAGGAAGGTGTTAAGAAAGTTGTTACAAAAATTTCTCTCTCAACCTGTATCTCCAAATTATGACCCTGCTTCAGTGTAGAAAAAAATTAGAGGTTTAGCAGAGCAAATTCTATATTTTCTCCAGTTGTATGTTCCTCGTGTGTTTATTTAGTGGACCCTGCTTGGTGAAGGATGGGCTTTGTGTATGTACTGGGTTCCTAGTTTACCTCTATACCATGTGTCTGATTTGAACTGTTTTTTAACAGCGCCGCCCCCCCAAAAAAATACTGCTAACTTCTAGTACCTGAATGCAACTTAGGAAATAGAGACTGTAAGCTATTGCTTCATTAGAAGTTGGTTGTGGATATTTCGGGTACCTCGATACACCGGGTTCCTTCCTAATAGGGATGCACTGAATCCCGGATTCGGTTCGGGATTTGACCAGTATTAGGCCTTTTTCAGCAGGATGGCCGAACTGAATGCGAATCCTAATTAACATATGTAAATTAGGTGTGGGAAGGGAAATCACGCGACTTTTTGTAGGGATGCACCGAATCCAGGATTTGGTCCGGGATTCAGCTTTTTTCAGCAGGATTTGGCCAAATCCTTCTGCTCGGCTGAACCAAATCCGAATCCTAATTTGCATATGTAAATTAGGGGTGGGGAGGGAAATCGCGTAGTTTTTTGTCACTAAACAAGGAAGTAAAAAATTTTCCCCTTCCCTCCTCTAATTTGCATATGCAAATTAGGGTTCGGTTTGTTATTCGTCCGAATCTTTTGAGAAGGATTCGGGGGTTCGGCCGAATCCAAAATAGTGGATTCGGTGCATCCCTACTTTTTTGTCACAAAACAAGGAAGTAAAAAACATTTTTCCCACCTTTTCCTCCCCTAATTTGCATGTGCAAATTAGGATTCTGATTCGGTTTGGTATTCGGCCGAATCTTTCATGAAGGATCCGGGGATTCGGCCGAATCCCAAAAAGTGGATTCGGTGCATCGCTACTTCCTAATGAATGATAATAACCCTGAATGATAAAGAGTTTATAGTGCACCAAAGTTAATACACCAGCTTTGATTTTAAGAGTGTATCTGAAAAATAAAGCGTTTTTATATGCTTTGGGTGGAAGCTGTTACGCATCAGGTGTGGAGATCTTATCTTTGATGTGGCTTATGGTATTCAGAACACTGACTTGTGAAGACGTGACTATGTTTTATTTTAATAATAGGGTAAAATGTTAAATCTTTCAAGAAAATTAATTAGATTCTGTTCAATTGCTGTCCAAATTACATAGATGCAAATGAAATCTGCTGGATAGGCCCACCTCCATCACAGACAAAGGCTCCATATGGATACGGAGTGAGCAAACTTTATCTTAACATTTGTGTTAGACATGTCGCTCTATTTAAATACATCAGAAATACATCATTGTCACACCCTTTTCCAATGGAACTAACATGATGCCTTTTGGTGTGCCATGTGCATATGGTGTCAGATAGTTTTCACTGAAGTTAATAGGAGGAGGCAGAGGAAGTTTTAGGTGCTTCTCTATTGGATAAAATGATTAGGGGGGAAGAAATTACCTGCTGTATGTGCTTTAAGCCAAAAAACTATTTTTTTGGTATAATAAAGGAATGTATTATTCTAAGCAAGTTTGCAATATACATGAATCTAAAATGAATAATAAAAAAAAGTTACCTGTTAAAGACGTATTTGTTTATCCCAGTTTTTAATTTCTCTTTATCCCTGACTCTGAAAACAGTGTAATAGGAGTCATTTCTTTTCCAGGTCTGTAAATCAGTTGGCTTAAAATGTTGTTTTAGGAGTCAGAGCTAAGATTGCAGAGAAAGATAATATCCACACGTTGCTTTTAATAGCGATAACATTTACAAATAACTTTATTGAAAAGTGTTAATTGAATGCTGGAAAGTTGCTTAGAATTACATTTTCTTTCACTGTGCAAAATGAGTTATTTGGTGTGAGGATATCTTTAAAGCTACAGGTATGGGACCTACTCTCCAGAATGCTGAGGACCTACGGTTGTCTGTATAAGAGACTTGACGGGTGCAGCGTCGATTCCACACCTATCCCTCTACCTCCCCCACACACCACAATTCTCCTACCACCCAAATAATACATACACACACCTGGTTTGGAAAGAGATGGCCGCAGTTGTTTATTTAACACAATAATACAGTAATAATCATGTATAACATTTTTAACCTTTTTAACAACCGTTTGTGTAACAAACTTTTAAACCTTTAACATATTATTCCCCCACCTGGGGAGGAGGGAATGGGGGTGGGGTATCTGTACCCAAACTGCCAAGATAGGTTCCTGTTCCTTTCTCCTAACCCTAAACCGGGCTGCATACCACACTATAAGGACCCAGGCCTACCAAGCTACTTCCACTGACTATGAAATACCCCCTTTTAACTTCCCCTGGGGGTCCTTGCAAAGATACCCCCCACAACTGCGACTAACACACATATTATAGGGAGGGAGGGTGGGATGCTGCGTCCTTCTTCCTCCACGTCCCGGCGCCAAATGGTAAGTATTACCGCTGTTCCTTCCTCTGCTCTTTCGCCCGGGACTCATTAGCCAATCAGCACCTACAACAGAAAAAAGGGGGAGGGGCGGGGATCGCTGTACTCCTAAGGCCCCGTCAAGACCCTGTTGCCCCTAGTCAGGCCATGGGGTCCCCAGATGAAAAATAAAACACTACCTTGTACTTGATCCAAACTAAGATATAATTAATCCTTACTGGAAGCAAAACCAGCCTATTGGGTTTATTTAAATATGTTCTATATTAATGTATTTTTTCTATTATTATTCATCTTCAAGTTCAGGCCCTCTCATATTCATATTCCAGCTTCTTATTTAAATCAATGCATCGTTGCTGAAATTGCAAACTGAAGAGCTGCTATATAAAAAGCTAAATAAATCATAAAGCACAAATAATAAACAATGAAAACCACTTGCAAATTGTCTCTGAATATCACTCTCTACAATAGGTCATATTAAAAGTTTATTCAAAGGGTGAACAACCCATTTAAGCACTGGCAACAAAACATCCCATCTTTCAGTACCCTAACACAATGGAAAAATGTGTAAAATCATGCTTTTTTATAAAGTTGTGTAATGATTTCACGTAAATGTGTAACTGACTTTAAAATCAATGATTAGTCACGTACATCTGGGGGCACATTTACTAAGGGTCAAATATTGAGGGTTAATAAACCCTTGAATTTCGACCCTCGAGGTAAAATCCTACGATTTCAAATATTGAATTCGTAGGATTTACCGCAAATCCTACGATCGAAGGATTCGAAGGATTTTAATCCATCGATCGAAGGATTTTCCTTCGATCAAAAAAACCTTAGAAAAGTAATGGGGAGAGTCCCCATAGGCTAACATTGTACCTCGGTAGGTTTAAACTACCGAAGTATGTAGTCGAAGTTTTTTTTAAAGAGATAGTCGAACGATTTTTAGTTTGAAGTCGTAGTCGAAGGTCGTAGTAGCCTATTCGATGGTCGCAGTACCCAAAAAAAACCTTTGAAATTCGAAGTTTTTTTACTTCGAATCCTTCACTCGAGCTTAGTAAATGTGCCCCTTAAACTTTCTATAAGCACAGCACTAGTGCAATGCAGCGCAACTATTAATATGTGGGACCCATATCAATTAATAAATATCTATTAATAAGTATGTTATTGTTTGGACAAACAAGATATGATTTTTGATAAAAAAAAAACAAAAATATGAAAATATATTCAAGAAATTTATATAGTATTTAGTAATGTGGAGGTATATTAGCCTTGAGGAAAATGACTTATTGCCTTCCATGCAACATGAAATATTTGAAAGTGACATCCATTAACCCTTTGTGTTACATTTAATGGGGCTTATGCCAAGCTGAGGTTTGCAAGGCCATTTCATTGTTGAAGGGTTGCCCCCTGGTGTTTAGACACATAACTAATGGAATCACTATCATTTACTTGGTAAAACTTTCTTTAAACAGGAACAGCAATTGCAAGGCCACTGACTATATAGGATCAGAATTTCCATTCACTGACAGAGAAAACAGCATGTGAATGTGCACCAAGGCATTGTGGGTAAGACTGTACTGTACAAATATTTATTTTAATTTCTTTGCTGTAAACTCATAAAAGATGACAGTTGGAAGAGCCAGTGAATTATACAGTAACCCTGGCTGCCAATTAAAGGAGAACAACAGTAATGTTTTATGCTGCTGTTTGTACAATATGCATTAATAGGTACTTTTTTTTTTGTCCTGGATGTTTACATGGAAATAATTATTTATACTGTATTTCTGATAAAATGGGAGACTGTGACTGTGAGCTATGGGACCTGTTATCCAGAATGCTTGGGACCTGGGTTTTCCAGCGTAGGGATCTTTTTGTAATTTGGATCCCAATACCTAGGGCCCTATTTATCAAAATCTAAATCTTTCGGACTAATTAAATAAAAAAAAGTCTGACCAATCCACAATTAGATCTTATTTATTATTAAAAAAGCACAATTTAATCGGATCAGGGACAAACTCTAAAAACCACGTTATGTCTAAGAAGCCAGATTTTCAGATCCAGACTTTTCTATCCTCGGGGTATAATAAATCTTTTTTTTATTGTGAGTTTTTATAGTGAGTTTTTTTCCCACTTCAGATTTTATCGTGAAAAAAACACCTTTTTCGAGTTTTTGAAATTCTGACTTTAATAAATAACCCCCCTAAAAATCATTAAAACATTGCAAAAAAAACCTAATAGTATTGTTTTGGCACCAATAAGGATTAATTATATCTTACGTAGGATCAAGTACAAGGTACAGTTTTTTTAAAACAGTGAAAAAAGAAATAATTTTTTAAAATTTAAATTATTTGCTTATGATCGGGTCTATTTGGCGCTTTCTGGATAACAGGTTTCTGGATAACGGATGCCACACCTGTAGTTGTAATAAGAAAGGCTTGTAAATCATCTGTTGGTTATGAGAATGGGGCTGCTGAAATAATTTCACACTCTAGTTGTGTCTAGGAACAAAAGTTAGTAAATTAAAGGACAAATTAATACTGAAGTAAAATGTTACTACTTTGCCATATGGGCATATGGGGTTACTCTCAGGCTGCCAGGGTGAAACATGTTTGGAACCTGAAATTCTGGAAGAAAAATCTTTTTTATTTTCAGATATTAAATAATGCAGGTGGATTGTTGCTAGTAAGTTGGAGTAATACAAAGGGACCAAACACTAATAATAGTATTTTCGTGACTGCGCACTGTAAATTACAGTAAAGAATATGATCAGGCTGAATGTGTTTGAGATCATGTATGTTATAATTGGCAGACTGGCACATGAGTCACTAACTAAATTAACTGGAGTTTCCTGGAGGGAAAAATGTAATCACTTAGCACATGGATACGTTTCAGTGAATTAACTGCTTCACTGTTACAGAGACCTGGAAATCATCAAGGATCAACAAATTCAGACTGTCAAACACAGCCTAGGGGTCTTTTCATGTTACACGAAAAAAGAAAAATATGATGGGCTCGTCAGTATGTTCCTTTGCGAATCATGTAATGGATATGCAGGTGTGTTATTCTAAAATCAACAAAGTCTCAGTAGAGTTATGCCCAGTTACAAAGTACATTAGCTATCTTGGCCTCTCACCTGCTGACATTATACTTGTAGTGCTAATGTCTGGAATTGTACTCTACCCATGTACCCAAGGTCTGAGTTATATTAGCATTCTTTAGAATGGTAAACAGTTTGGTTAAATATACACATATGCAGCAGGTTGTATACCCAGTTTAGGGTATGGGACCTGTTATCCAGAATGTTCAGGACTTTGGGGCTGATTTACTAAAGGGCGAATTGTTGCCAGCGATCGCTTCGCACATTTCGCTTCACTTCGCCAGGCACAAAATCTGTACCTCTACACTAATTCACTAAACTGGGAAGTTGCGTCCTGGGCGCCGAACGCTGGCAATACGTCTTTTCACTAGCGATACTTCTTCAGTGTGAGCATTTCATGGTGAAGAATCACTAGTGTTCATTTATGCCAGGGGTGTCCAAACTTTTAGTAACTAGGGCCAGATTTAGCGAGGTGAAAATGTGTGGGGGCCGACCATTCAGCCTGACATTCTTTGAACCATTAACATCATTTAACTCATTTAAACAAGGAATTGCGTAGCCGTAGCAGTAATATTTGGGCACATTAGTGAAATGATCTGCCACTTGGTCTATACTGCTGTCTGTGTGCTGAAGGTGTTCGCAATAGACACGTACTGGCAGATAGTGATGCGCCGCTCTCACATACGTCTTTATTTTACTGTACTGGCACGTCACTACTTCTATTGCCGCGAGAGCGTGAATAGCGTGTGAATGAGCGCTAGTGAATTGTCATCTGCGCCTGTTAGTGAATTGCCGATGTCCCTGCGGATTGGATTTCTGAGGAATTTTCGCTAGCGACGACCCCTTCGCCTTTAGTAAATCTGCCCCTTGGGGTTTTACGGATAATGGATCTTTCCATAATTTGGATATTCAAACCTTAAAGGGATACTCTCATGGGAAAACATGTTTTTTAATAGTGCTGCTCCAGCAGAATTCTACACTGAAATCCATTTCTCAAAAGAGCAAACAGATTTTTTTTTATATTTAATATTGAAATCTGACATGGGGCTAGACATAATGAAATTTTAAAATTTTTCTAATAGTCTGGTTTTGCTTCCAATAAGTATGAATTATATGTTAGTTGGGATTAAGTACAAGGTACTGTTTTATTATTACAGAGAAAAAAAAATGGGCAGTAACCCATGGCAACCAGATGATTGTTTTCACTGCTCAACCTGCAGCTGGCTGAACAAAGCTAATCACTGATTGGTTGCCATGGGTTTCTGCCCAGGAGCAAATTTGCCCAGTGTTTATAAATGAACCCCAGTGATTACATTTCCCCTTAACTACGTCTTTTCTAACCTGATAAGTCTAGTGTTTACAAGTCATTCAGGATCAAACACACTGGTTTCAATGTCTGCATAAAAGCCATTCATAGACAGTTTAAATTCAATTAACCTGCGCATAAGCAGAATCGATAAAATGCAATGAAGTACAACAACAGTTTTATGTGGCATCAGTAACAAGATAAAATGAAGTCCCTGATTTCACCTATTACACAAAAAAGCAATCCCAGTGACATCGTTTTTTATTTATTACTGTATATATTTAAGAAATAAACTTATCACCCTTATCAACTAATTTACTATATGTAAATGATTAAAGGAAATTCCAGAAGAAATGCAAAGAAAACATTTGATATATTCAAGTGTGGGAAGGGTTACACAACCATTCCTAAGGTTCTGGGCCTCAGTCTAACCACCTTGAGAGCCGTTATCTCCCAAGTGAGTTTATTAACAGTACTTATAAATACTAAGGGTAAGGGCACACAACGAGATTTGGGTAGATTAAGTCTCCTGGCGACTAATCGCCTCTTCTTCTGGGCGACAATCTCCCCGATCTGCCTTCCCCTAACTTCCCGCTGGCTATAATGAAAAATCGCCAGCGGTATGGCACTCGCGGCACTTCGTTTTCCGAAGTCGCCCGAAGTTGCCTCACAAGGAAACTTCAAGCGACTACGGAAAACAAACTAAATCTCCTGAATCTCCCCGTGTGCCCTTACCCTAAAGGCCTCTGTAGCTTCAGCAAAGGTTAGTGTTCAGTATTCATTATTCAAGAATAAGAAATAGATCTGGCAAAACTTAAACAAATGGAAGAGTAAGAAAGAAACGATTGTTGACCAAGAGTAACAACAATACTTCTCTCACATTTGCAAAAAAACCTACTTGGGTGATTCCCAAAGCCTTTTGGAGGTGTTTCATGTTCTATGGACAATGAGTTAACATGGAACTCTTTACATAACACAGGTCCCATTATGTCTTGTGTAAAGAAAATACTGTATTCTACAGTAAGGACACCATATCAATGCCCAAACATGGAGTAGTATTGGGATAATTTGGGGATTCTTTACTGACTCAGGACTTGGGCAGTTTGGCATTATTGAAGAAACCACAAATGATTGCATTCTGCAGGACAATTCATAGAGAGTAGTTGGGTTTTCCAGCAAGACAATAATTTGAAATAAAAGCAAAGTCTACAGTCTTGAGCCCTGATACTGAACTAAAAAGAGATTTTGTGGCAGGAGCTAATACAAGTAGTCGATACACAAAAACATACCAATGTGTCTGACCTAGTGGGTGACAGGGGTGTTGGACACTTTTATTCTTTAAATAAATGCATTTACAACTGAGAAAGTGTATTTACTCAGTTTTGCTAATGAATAATGTCACAGGGATATTAGGAAAGCAGTAGAAAAATTCCAGTATATTAGTTTGACTATTCACAGAAACCCTGGGATAGGCAGCCCTGCCTTTACATGCAGCCTTTATGCAGATATTAGGTACAGGGTTCTGTTATGGCCTTGTCCTGTGATAGTGGCCTGGCTTATATGTCTGAGTGATGTGCAAGTTAAGGGACAGGTGGGGGGAAGGGGACACTGTATTTATGGGGGGGGCAGGTTTCTACACTTCAATTTGGAACAGGCCATAGCACAAAGTGCACAAAACATGGCCAACTGCACCCATTTTCTACCCTGTATATAATAAATTAGGGATTCACCAAATGGATTTGGCTGAACCACTCCGAATCCTTCGCGAAAGATTCCGGCAAATACCAAACCGAATCCTAATTTGCATATGCAAATTAGAGGTGGGAAGGGGTAAACATTTTTTACTTCCTTGTTTTGTGACAAAAAGTCACGCGATTTCCCTCCCCGCCACTAATTTGCATATGTGAATTAGGATTCGGATTCGGTTCGGCCAGGCAGAATGATTTGGCCCAATCCGAATCCTGCTAAAAAAGGCAGAATCCTGGCTGAATCCCAAACCGAATCCTGGATTTGGTGCATCCCTATAATAAATGACCCCCACATGTTTCCTTACATTGAATGGTTGTTGGGTGGCAGAATGTGTATTTGTGCAGAATCAGAGTAATCATCTATATGTCTCCTGAGACCAGATCTGGACTGGAATTCAAAATAGGCCCTAGCATTTCAAGTACACAGAGGCTCAAACAGCCCCCGACCAGCCTACTAACTAGTGAATGTCTATGGCATCTTACAGCTTCCCCTCTGGTATTCGCCACATTCCACAGACTGCCAGTCCGGGCCTGCCTGAGACTCCGTTTTTGCGGGTTTTCCCAACTGATCAGCATTCATCCTATTTTCATTTTGGGACATCCAAAAAAAATAACCCTTCCCAATAGAAATTGTCCTTAAATCTGTTGATTTTAAGTTGTCCCTCATTTTATATAATTTTTTCTGCTTAATACATGACTGTTAAAGGCCTGGAGTGGAGAGGGGTGCCCGAAACCATACTTACCAATGTAATTTCACTACCTTTTGTTGCGACCAATCTTTTACAAACCTCCCCAATAAAACAGACGACACCAATTTTATTGGATAATGATGGCCGCAGCTTCTTTATTAACCTTTTTCAAACTCAAACAATTTTACACCACCAATAAACTGTAATAAAAAACAACTGTTTATAAAAAATGCTTGACATTTTAGTATACATAACATTCCATAACATATTTTGTTAACCTATTTATTTCTGCCCCTGTTCTGTTCTTGGGCAGATGGTCCTGGGATTAGCATTCTGTGCATTGCACCTCCGTACGTCTGCACCCTTCCTGAATTTTGTTTTTCCCATCAGCCGCAATACGCCGACTCGATGGTACGATCAATTTTTTATGCCACCATGGGACCCCATGCCCGAGTTGGCTATTTAAATATTTATATATAGTGTTCCTCCTACTGTCCAGGAACCCCTCATAGTTCCTCCTTTTAACTCCTTTCTTTCCCAGGACCACCGCCAATGCTGCGACAAATACTAGCTAAGCTAACCCAGTACCCCAATTGAAGCACCCCCCTACACCTTCATTCCAAAACTTACCATCATCGATTCTTCCATCACCTCTCACGAGCACCAAAAGAGAGGGTGGGCCGGGTGGGACTGATCCTAACCTGCGTGCTGGTTCTGAGGTAGGAAAAGGAAGTGCTTCCTCCCGCACTTTTCCTTTTATCCTAAAATCCTATCAGACTGCCCACTTGTCTCATTAACTCCCCCCACCTTTTTCTTCCTCTCCCCCCCTGCCTCCCAGTCATGCCTTCTTCCGCCCATACAGGCTCCCTCATAACTTTTCCCTGATTTTCCATTTTCCCAAATTTTACACCAATTTTTCTTTCTGGTCTCCTGAAAATGTAAAATGGGGGTTCTACTGTATTTAAGTTTTAATAAGAACTCATATTAACTGTAAATTGCTTAGCTTGAAATGAAACATACCCAGTGATCGTAGTGCTTAATTGGTTTACCAGGATCAGTATGGAATCTGCAATAAGCGTAAGAACTTCATACTTTAAAGGATTTAGTCATCTTTTATGTTTTGATGGGGATTCAAACCTTCTCATATGTGCGTTTATACTCCTGTAATCTGGGCTTTAATATAAAACCATTGAGGGCTCCTCTTACACTTATAAACAGCAGAATGTCAGAGGTCAAACAATTAGTTGTTAACACCTTTCAATGTGTGTTTAAGGCCAGTTAACAATTTCCTTTAGAGCAACAGCCTTGTCAGGAAGAAGATACAAAATAATAAGACAACAATTAGTTATAGATAGTAAGACAGATAAATAGTAAGTGTCAGATTTACAGTATATTTCAGCCCAAATATAAATATCTTTATATGTTTAGTAATCCAAATGGGAGGGTCATACCCTATTTCAGTACTTGCCTAAAATTCTCCTGCTGACAGCTGCATCCAGCTATTAGTCAAGTTTTAAAAAGAGAATAAGTATGTCAGGTCACATGCTCCTCCGCTGTCAAGGGATATACTGCATCACCAATTAGGAATGGAAGTGTGAAAACACATATGTGTTGCTTTCTGTAACTCTGCACATAAATAGAATACAATAGAATTACTGAAGTAGTAATGTGTGTTTGTGTAAGGGGTTAGTTCTAAAGATGCTAAAATGTTGAATCTGGTGTCTTTCAAAAGCTGCTCCTCTATGCCCATTGTTTAATCACTGCTCATGAGACCTAGACCGGACTGTTTTAGGGTAAGGCCACACTAAGCGATAGCGCGGCGATTTGACTCGCCGCGACTATTCGCCGCGACTTTTAATCCTCAATCGCTGGCGAACCTGTGGCGCTGGCGTCTATGGGGAATCGCTGCGTAAAAACACACGCGGCGATCTTTTTTCTATTGTCGCTCGAAATCGCCTCGCTAGGCGATTTCGAGCGACAATAGAAAAAAGATCGCCGCGTGTGTTTTTACGCAGCGATTCCCCATAGACGCCAGCGCCACAGGTTCGCCAGCGATTGAGGATTAAAAGTCGCGGCGAATAGTCGCGGCGAGTCAAATCGCCGCGCTATCGCTTAGTGTGGCCTTACCCTTAGACTGTGGAATCCAACCAGAACCAGAAAATATGAATGTTATAAGTAGGGGGTTATTTATTAAAGTCCAAAAGGCAAAAACCCGAAAAATTCGAGTTTTTTTTAACTATAAAATCCGAAATTTTTAGTGGAAATATACCCCGAGGATGGAAAAAGTCAGAATCCGAAAATCTGGCATATCGGACGTACCAAGGTTGTATATAAGTCAATGGGGCAAATTCACTAAGATTCGTAGTTGCGCCAGGCGTAACTTCGCCGCACTTCGCCGCACTTCGCCACACTTCGCCAGGCGTAGTTTCGCCAGCGCTTCGCAAATTCACTAAAATCCGAAGTTGCGCTCAGGGGTAGCGTAAGGTTGCGAAGTTGCGCTAGCGTTGATTCGCTAAGCGAAGCGAAGTTACGCTAGCGATGGTTAATTTCAAATTCAAATATCAGCACTACAAATGCCTAGAAAACCTTCAAAACATCAAATAAAATTTTTATTTTGCCCTACACATGTGCCCATGTATAGTTAAGTTGCCATGAGTCAGGAAATGTAGGGGGAAGGAGGGGAGCCCCAAAAAAATTTGCGATCTTTTTCAGCCTATCACCCATAATGTAGAAAACACGCCAGCGTTTTTTGGGACTTAGAAAAAATTTTGACTTTTTTTGAAGCAATTCCTATCTACTCTATTGCGCTTCGCCTGGTCTGAGGTGGCGAAGGAAGTCTAGCGTAAAAGGTAGCGTTCAGTACACTGCGCGCGTTAGTGAATTTGCGTAGTTACGTCCGTAGCGATAATTCGCCAGGCGTAAGGGTGCGAAGTAACGCTAGCGAATCTACGCCAGCGTTCGTTAGTGAATTTGCGCAGTAACGAAAATGCCAAACGCTAGTGAAGTAACGCTAGCGTTAGGCGCTTAGTGATTTTGCCCTAATGGGAGAGGTCCCTATTCTATTTGGAAGTTTCTGTGGCCGGCGCTGGAATTAGCCTGGAGATTCAGGCAAATCTGAAAAATTTTGGCTTTTTGGGAAAAATCACAAAAAATGTTGCAATTCTGGAGAAAACTCCAAAAAAATTGTACGATTTGAATTTTCCCTCAGTTTTTTAAGGGCTCTTACTCACTGGCGTTCTGACCTGCGCTCCCCTGCGTTCCGTTTTTTGGCGTTCAGCCGCAGGGGAGCGCAGGAATAGACGCATGTCATTATTTCAAATGGGGCTGTACTCACTCAGGCGCGTGTAGGCGCCGACCGCAGGTTGAGACACAACATGCTGCATTTTTCCTGCGTTCGGCGCCTACACGCGCCTGAGTGAGTACAGCCCCATTTCAAATAATGACATGCGTCTATTCCTGCGCTCCCCTGCGGCTGAACGCCAAAAAACGGAACGCAGGGGAGCGCAGGTCAGAACGCCAGTGAGTAAGAGCCCTTAGTGTTTGTCCCCGATCTGATTAAATCATGATTTTTTTAGTAATTTATAAGGTGCAATCGTGGATTCTAGTTTGGTCGGACTTTTTGGATTAAAATAATCAGAACAATTCGGACTTAAATAAGGCCCCCCATGTTCATTGCATTTAATGTTAATTGCAATAAATGCTAATTTAGTTTCCAACCTCATCTGGGACATGCTGTGTACCATGAGCTTCTGCCCCATATGGCAGGTAAAGGGTGAAAGGATACCTGTTCTTATTGCCTCTTCTATGGCAGTGTAGCATTTCCCCACGCACAAGTGTTACTGAATGAGCCCGCAGGGGTGTTATTTGGATTTAAGGAAGGATTTAAGTGCTTAGAGTCATATATGTGAATCTGTTAAAACCGCAGAAAAACTCTCCAAATGGTGAAAATTCAAGAAATGTTGAAAATTGCATAGCGCTTTGAAGTCAGCGGATGTTTTTTTTTTGTTTTTTTTTTGCTGTGCTTTTAAGTGTGAAATGCATCGAAGTTAATGGCCATTTTTTCATGGTGCATTTTGTGCAAAATACATTGAAGTCAATGGGTAATTTTTTGCGTTATTTTTTTCATGCAACACACACTGTGTAACGATAGGGGAGACCCCATGGTCTGAGTCCCCCTTCCCACCACTCCTCTTTAAATTGTTGTGCGCGCACCAGCATGAGCATGTGGCAGGGAGCGGGAATGTTTTCTGCTTGTTTCTTCAGCAGAACAATAACTTAAGAGCAACAGCAACAACAAAAAAATGTATTATTGCCTAGTCACCTGGAGTCAGTGACCCCACGAGCAGAACAGCAAAGCTGAAATTTCAAATGCCACACATAATAAATAATAAAGACCATTTGGAAAGCTGCTTAGAATAGGTCTATCAATAACATACTAAAAGTTAATATAAAGGTGAACGCCCCATTAAACATAAAAGAATATATTAAGGGGCAGATTTCTCAAAATGTGAGTTAACCATTAATAAACAAAAACTCACCCATGTTCTTTGCAATCCTATGGGATTTTTAGAACCGTATTTATCAACTGGGGAGTTTTAACTTTCAACCATTGATAAATACAATTCTAAAAATCCCATTAAAATGAGTAGAACATGGTTGAACTTTTATTTAAGTTCTAAACTTTCATATTATTTCAATAAAAATTCACTAGCCTGTGGTTTATGACTGGTTAGTACAGCATCAGCATTTGTGTGTTCAGTACACCACTTTCCGTGAGTCAGTTAGTGGACTGCAGGCCTGGACTGCACATCGGGCTGTTCGGGCAAATGTCCAATGGGCTGCTCCATTTATGGGCTAAGGTAGGGGATCGGAAGCCAAGTTGAAGCTGAATGGGACCGGAAGCTGAAGGCGAACCTGAGCCGAAGCTGAATTGGACCTGTATCTGAGCTGAAGCAGAACCGAATCTAAATGGGACCTGAAGCTGAATGGGAGCCAAAGCCACCGAAAAGAACCAAAGCTGCTGTCACCTAGGAGGAGAAAACTGTCTGCCGATTATTTTTGTAATCCCTGGCTAAAGCCCTGACCACCAATTTTTTTTTTACTGTAATGGGGGACCCTGGCCACCAATTTTTTTTTTTTACTTTTATGGGGGAGAGCCCTGAGAAGCAATGTTTTTTACTTTAATAGGGGACCATAGACACCCATGTTTTTTTTTAAACTTTCATGGGGGAGAGCCCTGACCAGCAATGTTTTTATTTCACTTCAATAGGGGACCCTTGCCATCCATGTTTTTTTTACCATTTTATTGGGGGCCCTAATCACCAATTTTTTTTAACCAGGGCTGCTTTTTGAATCCCAGTCCAGCTCTGGTGGACTGCTCATGTGCCCACTCAAATCACTCACAGAAAATATCATTACTTTACAGACAAGTTAGTGCATTTAATCACTAGGGAATTGGGATGCAGATATAACCCTTCCTTGTCCTCATCATCAGGAAAATACAGTTTGCTGCCAACCCAGGAAAGTCGCCTGCGCTACAGCACACGCGACGCTTCGTTTTCCGAAGCTGCCCTAAATTTCCTAGTGAGGCAACTTCGGGCGACTTTGGAAAATCAAGCGCCGCGTGTGCTTTAGCGCAGGCGACTTTTCATTATAGCGGATGGGAAGACATGCAAAGGCAGTTCGGGGAGATTGTCGCCCAGAAGAAGAGGCGATTAGTCGCCAGGTGACTAAATCTCCCTGAATCTCCTCGTGTGGACTAGAGGTTTTTCTAAGGCTCAGAATCAAGCAGATCTCTACTGGATCTCAATATGTTCTGCCATCCCTTGCATGCTGATACAAACATTTAGTAAGAATAATAAAATGTATAACTTGTTATTACTTAACAGGCAAAACATATGACCAACTTTTGATCATTTAAAGGGAATGTCAACCCAAAAATAAAATTGTCTTAAATCAAGATTAGCTGTTTGAAAAAACCCCTTGGTATATCAGGATTCTAAGCATTGAGTCTATCAAAAGCTCACCTCAACTTCCAACTATGCTCCACAATACAGATTTATTCAGCTGTCTGCTCTTCCTTGGCTGGTTCCTGCCAGGTTCCATAGCTGGCTGCCTGCCTAGTGTACATATCTTTTCAGCTCGCTCTCCAGTTGTCAGACCGTTCCAACTGTGAGCAGATGTACACTTGTATACTGGTCAGATAAATGAACAATATCATTTTACATTTTACACACAAGATATAAAACATACTAAAGAATCCTGTTAAAGGGATATTATCAATAATCTAAACATACCTAGGGGGTTAGTTATCAAAGTCCGAATTTATCTCAATATTTTCTGCTACAAACTCCGATCAAATCCGCTCTGGTTTTTTATGCTTATTTATTATTACATTTTCCAGAAAATTTGGTTTGTAGGAAAAAAAATCTGATTTTCAATCTGATCCGATTTTCATGATTTTTTCAAATTTTTCACCCGAAAACTCAGATTTTTGCCTGAAAACTTCAGGGGTATTGCACGAAACCCAGCGCACATCAAAAATATCATTGGGACGTCTCCCATATGCAACCTCGACAGGTCTGAGATGCCGGATTTTCTGATTTAGGCTTTTCCATCCTCAGGGTTTAATAAATTGCGAAAAATTTGTAATTTTTTAAAAGTCCGATTTTATAAAAAAAGAAATCATGACTTTTTTGTGATTTTTGCATTCGGGATGTACTAAATAACCCCCTAAGTGTGAGCATTCTGTATAACAGCACTGTTTTATTTATATTTAGATGTAAACCGGCAACCAAACCGACAAGGGGGTCTGAGGAGAAAAACTAACAAGCAGACCATTAAAAATTTTGCTTCCAAACCAAGGTTACCACATTTTTAAAAGTGAAGTCTTTCAGAATGGTGGAGCACAAAGGGTTTTGCTCCATAAACACCCCCCCCATATTTTCCATTTACACAGACACGTTTGACACAAAAGCAAACTAAAATATTCTACCAGAAAGGTTTCCAGATATTTTAGGGATTTTCACCCTATGTAATTAGGCATTAGGATCAGGAGCACCTCCTTATATCACCAGCAGTCTAGATAAAAAAAGTGAATGAATCCAAATTGTGCTGTTGGATTTTTCTCTCCTGGGATGCTGTTTCATGTTCTCAAAACATTTGGAACTTATGCTTTCCCTTAGAGAAATGTGCTTTGTAGGGAACTACTCGGTGGGTTTTTGCTAATCTGGAGTATGTTGCTACACTTGTGACATTTAGCAAAAGAAAGTTGGGATATATTGTCTCTGTCTTTAAAATTCATTGGTTTATTTAAACCCACAGAGATGGTAAAAACTGGCCTTGACATTTAATAAGTGAGTGATAAATACACTGTGGTGTAAAGCTTAGATGTTTAGTTGAAAAGAGATACTAATGCATGGGGTTATATTGCATCACATGTTCTTATACAAAACTGTTGACAGAGGAATAGAGTTGATTTGGTGACTGATTAAAGAAGTATATTGTGCTATTGAAACCATAGAAAGGCTGGGGACTGATATTGAAGATGTTTGGAAGGACTCTTCTAGTATCATCTTAAAATGATAAACAAGTTATATTTCTTGCAATCTGATAATATACCACTGTGCTATGAAGGCATAACATGAATACATGCTAATGTAAGGCCATTTGCAGATTGTTGTTGGTAAATCTCACGCGGCGGTTCATTTTCCGAAGTCGCCCAAAGTTGCTTCACGAGGAAACGGAATCGGAAAACGAATCGACGCGCGTGATTAGCGCAGACGATATTTGATTTTAGCCGGCTCATATTCAGATTAGTTGCTGCAAAACCGAGGCGATTAGTCGCCAGGCGACCAAATCTTCCCTAAACGCCCTGTGTGGCCTGACCCTAAAGGAGAGGAAACTGCTGTTCTAGAATATCTGGCTGAATACATAATGTTGATGTATAAGCAATAAGGATTTGGTGCTGTTTCTGTGGTTTTTTAACCTCTGATTCCATTTAAAAAAACTTTAAGGCTCTGGACCCCGGGTCCCCAAATTTTTTACCCGTGAGCCACAATCAAAGAGTTGGGGAGCAACACAAGCATGAAAAAAGTTCCTGGGGTAGAAATTAAGTGCTGTGATTGGCTATTGGTAGACCCTAGATTGACTGGCAGCTTACAGGAGGTTCTCTTTGGCAGTACACTTGGTTTTTATGGGGCAAATACTTTCCTCCAAGACAGGAATTCAGAAATAATCACTGTCTTTGTGGCCACTGGGAGCAACATTCAAAGGGCTAGGGAACAACATGTCGCTCATGAGCCACTGCTCTAGACTTTAATGACATTCCTAAAATTCCATACTTTCTACTTTGCAGCAACAGTTTGGGGAACGACCCTTTCTTGTTTCAACACAATATAGCCCCCATATACAAAACAAGGTTTGTATTGAAAGGCTTTACTGAGTTGGGACTGAAAGAACTTGATTGGCTTTCACAGATGCACAGAACTGTGACGCCAAGAGAGAATATATATATATATATATATATATCAACCAGCAACTCATCTATAACTTGTTCACATCTCTTCCTCCCACTTGCTCTTTACCCCCTGTCTTTAACCCAATTATCATAAACCATTTTACACCTTCTTTTGTCATGAAAAATGGCAAAAGGGAAAGTATCTGAGTTATTTTGCATAATTGTTAATTGTCTTTTGGGGAAAGAATCAATGAAATGTTAAAATATGGAAATGTGCAGAATCCCCAAACTTTTTCTCTACTAAAATTTCTAGCAAGAACAAAATCCGTTTCTGGGATCTGCATAGCCTGGATGTGTTTCTAAATGCCTGGCCTGCTTTATCTGCCTGTGAATAGAATGATGAAAATGAGGCATCCAGAGGTTGAAATAGGTTCTGCCCATAGTTTGTTGAACATGGGAAAGAGTTGGTGAATATGCTCAGAATTTATATGTTTACGGCTGATTACTCAGTTACAATATATAGTGAATAAAGTACCCCCTCTTGTAAAATATAAGGATATTATAAGTTACCGAGGAGTTTCATGACCATATAAAAACACGAGGCCGCAATATCCTTATATTTTACAACTGGGGCTACTTTATTTATTATAATACACAAATTTCAGTGAGTCATGTGACAAAAATGACATCAGAACTCACCGTTTATAACTGATGACATCAGAAATCACCGTTTATAAGGATATCATTTAAAAGATATTCATGGCTTTTGTGTATTATATACAGATACATTTGATTTTATTTGACTAAGTTCAAGTAATGTAGTAAACCAGCGATTTCCAGTGTCCCACCAACAGCCAAAGGGTGCTGAAATTTGTTTCATATTTATACTTTTCTAACAAATGTTGAAGATAGTGTTTAGTTCAACTCTGTTAGTTAACTGCTTATTTTCCACAACAGTCTTGCTGCTGTTTCTCATTGAGAAAGCGCATTGGGCCATTGCTGCGGCTCTGCATACAAAATATGCCTTACAGCCTTACACATTGATCTATTCAAAAGTAAATATTGTGCTTTCTGCCTAAGCCTGATCTGTAAATTGACTAATTGCAGTAAGCCATTTCCCGTGGGAGTGTGGTTTATTAAAGGAAACCATTGAAATCAGATCCCTGCTCTAATGTCACGATTAAATAATGATGTGGTACTGTGTTTGGCAATATTTGAGGCTGCATTATTCTAGAAAGAATGAGAGAGCTCATTTGCTCTCCAGTCCTTGACCTCAGCTGCCAGGTTACTGTTTGATCATGGCTTAATCTCGCTCCTAACATGGTCACATCGTAAGGGATCATAGACACGCTGCCTGTAAAAATCACTAACGTCTGATATCATTCTCTTTCTGCTCAATGCTTTTGCTTCAAGGGAAATTCCAGCCCACAGAGGTTTATTGTCTCCGAAATAATCTGCAAAATGTGTCGCTGTCTATATGCTGCTTTCCACTACATTTTGTTACTTGATGAGCATTGCAGATTAGATGGTCTAGAACAATTTTTAAAATTGTGATTTTTTTACTGCTGTAATCGAGTATCACTTACTATTCATTTTTATTGAAAAAATATACTTTATCATATTTTATTAATGAAATATACTTAAATTCTAGACAATAATAAAGCTACGGAGGTAAGGGGGAGTGGATGGGGAGAGGTAAGTGGGAAAGGGGTAGTGGAGTCCATCGGTTTATTTTCTACATAAAGACACTATTCACTAAAGGCCAATTTTTGGCAGCGAATGCTTCACCATACTTCGCGCCGCTTTGCCAGGAGAAAATTTGTTACCACTACGCTGATTCACTAAAATTCACTAAAAGTTGCCTCCTGGGCACCGAATGCTGGCGGCTTTTTGCTAACATTACTTCGGCAGTGCGATAGTTTTAAAGTGAAATTACGTCAGCGATCAATTCTGCCTAGCGAAACTTCGATAGTCCTTTTACGCTTAGATCAATTTGAATAGCGGGTAAATCAAAGTCATATGGATGTCTTTATTAGAGATATTGGTGCTTGAAGTGGCCACTTTTTATTACAAATGTCCAAGGAACCTGAATAAAGACAAAAGAGATCATCTAATGCCCTACATATGAGCAAATGTGCCATGGCCCTCAAATGTCTGGGGAAAAATGTTAACACAAATAAATTTTAATAGTTTGGACTTTTGAAGGCAATCCCGCTTAAAAAAAGGATAAGTCACCAGCGTTTTTAGAACTTTTACGCATTTCAGGCAGACAGGATATGATGTAACTGACATAAGATTGAGAAAGGGTGTAGCTTCATTTAACAGTTTGTCTGGTCTGAGGTGACGAATGAAACACTGGCGAAATTAAAATTCACACTTTACTGAATTTGCGGAGTAACGACTGCTCGGCAGAGCAAAAAGTCGCCTGGCAATAGAACTAGCGACGGTCTCATTCGCTAGCGAATGGTCGCCTACACCTGTTAGTAAATTGGCGATGTCCCTGCAGATGGGATTTATGGCGAAATGATGCGAGCATTAGCCACTTTGCCCTTTTAGTGAATCTGCCCCAATGAGGAGAGGATGGTGAGAAGGAGAGGGTGTTTAGTCCTCTTCATTCTTAAAGGGTGTGGTCCCAAGGCAGACCATGTCTTGGATGGTCACCTTCTCTATCTCCTTAGAATAATGCGATTCATGGAAAACCACAAAACATCCAACACAGTTCAGAAGGCGCCAGGCTTCCTGGATTGCCCCTTCCATATGGTCTCTGAAACAGTCAATACAACACCGCATGGTGAATGAGAAAGTTTCTGTGCATGAAGCAGGGCCAGTGCAAATGGGCAATAAAAAAGCATCATATACCCTATAGCAGGGATCCCAAACCTTTTGATCCTGTGAGCAACATTCAGAAGTAAAAGGAGTTGGAGAGCAACACTAACATGAAAAATGTTCTTGGGGTGCCAAATAATTGCAACCAAAACTTGCCTCCAAATCAGCACTTGGTTTGAGGCCACTGGGAGCAACATCCAAGGGGTTGGAAAGCAACATGTTGCTCATGAGCTAGTGGTTGGGGATCATTGCCCTATAGCAATCAATTGTTTGTTTTCAAAAAGATGACCAGTGAAAGGTACCTGCTAATTGGTTGCTATAGGTTACTAGGCAAGGAGCAAACAAGACCATGGGGCTTCTTTACCATCACAAGTGCAGGCTCCATTTTATTTACCCACAATGTAGTTTTATAGCAAAAAAGCAGCTGTCATGTGGCTTTAAAGTACATGTTCCAACATGAATTAGACACATTTGTGCTGAAACTCAGCACAGTCAGGATGTAATCATTTCCAACACTTGGAGGGTTATTTACTTTAATTTCAATTAAACAAACTCGACTAAACTCCCATCCATGGTTTTACCTTATTTAGTAATAAAACAACTCAAAAAATTCTTCTACAGGACCTCAACAAGTTTAAGATGAAGTATTTTTGGATTCGGAGGTTCAGGGTGTAATAAATCTTGAAAATATTTGAGTTTTCCCCTTTAAAAACCCAACCAGAAAAAAAATCGAGCTTTAATAAATAACCCCTTGGGTGTCAAAATTACATCTGTGGCTGATTTTTTAGGTGTAAGTTTATGGTGTTGACACTTGCTGCTGTCCTCCTGTGTCTGTAAGGGCTCTGCATAGGAAAAAGGACTGGAGGGTCATATTGATGGCAGGGGTATAATAATAGTGAATTCATATGAATTCATACAAAGACAGGAGAACCTCTGTCATCCCACTATCAATGTATAATTTATATATATATATATATATATATATATAAATTATTTATGTAATATATATACATTTCCCTGTGGACCAAACTGTAAATTGTTCCTATGGCAGAACACATTGTTTATAACTCTCCCACTTTCTAGTCATTCTTTTGGGATTTTTAAAATCTCATTCATCAAATAGTGAACTCTAATTTTCACCCACTGATTAATACACTTTTAAATATCCCGTAGGAATGAATAGAAAGTGGGTGAGTTTTTCTGATTTAAAGGGGTGGTTCACCTTTACGTTAACTTTTAGTATGTTTTTTTTAGTATGCCATTTTTAAGCCATTCTAACTTTTCAATTAGTCTTTATTATTTATTTTTTTATAGTTTTTAAGTTATTTGCCATCTTCTCCTGACTCTTTCCAGCTGTCAAATGGGGGTCAGTGACCCCATCTAAAAACAAATGCTTTTTCAGGCTACAAATGTATTGTTATTGCTACTTTGTATTACTCATCTTTCTATTCAGGCCTTCTCCTATTCATATTCCCGTCTCTTATTCATATAAGTGCATGTTGCTAGGGTAATTTGAACCCTAGCAACCAGACTGCTGAAATTTCAAACTGGAGATATGCTGAATAAAAAGCCAAATAACTCAAAAACCACAAATAATAAAAAATGAAAACCTATTGCAAATTGTCTCAGAATATCACTCATTATACTAAATTTAAAGCTAAACAACACCTTTAAACTCCAATATCATATATTGATAAATCTTCCCCCAAGTGTGTAACAATGTGTTCCGGCTGACCAACCCCCACCCGGCCTTTCTGCCAAATTATGCCAAATTATGGGGGGGGGCAGTTGCAAAGTGCAAAAAAATCATAGTGTTTAATAGTCCATAAACCAACACATGCAGCAATGTTTGAAACTATAACAGGCCCTGGTAAAAGACCTGCTATGGTCTGAAAGGTTGCTGTATGCAAGTTATTAGCGATATATATTGTATATTCTATATTAAAACTCTTTATATTTGATATATGCAAATACATTCATTGACATTTTGTTCTTCATCTGGCAGACACCAGACTGGCAAGTTGTACCATATAACAGGCTAAAATTAGATTAAGTACAGATGCTATTCATTCTTCATCTGTGTGTTTTTAATGTACACAAATGAATGCCATTTAAACCTTGTGCATCTGACTGTTCCACACACCTGTTAGTTTACAACAAAACGGAGTCTATGGATTTTAGCCAAGTGCAGGAGACATCATAGAAATGCCTTTATCTGCTTCCCCAATAGTAAACTACTAACTAGCTAGTGATCTAGTAATAACTTACTTTGAAAACACCATAAATCAACAAATGACAAATGTTTTCATTTAACACATAAAGAAACTGGTGTGACAGTCAAAAGAATATATATGAGATATATACTAATTCTGACAGCCTCTGCTTAAACATTGGGTTAGATAGTCTGTTGGAAGGTTTTAGCTGAAATCTATTAAAAGTAATTTGACCACTTCCCAGCTGTAACCTAATAAATAACAAGAAGAATCTACCAGCAGCCAAATGCTTACTCATGGCTTTCCATTTCCTTTCTTGTTGCCAGTCACTTTGTGTTCTTCGCAGTAGCTCTCTCACTCCTGCTATGCTTATATGATTCTAATGGGCATGGGCGATATCATTTTTAGATAATTTTGCATGCCTGAAGATGGTAATATTAACCTTATCTTAACTGTGGGTATGAGAGCTTTGCAATAAAGAACCCAAATGGTTCTTGGGACAGACTTGTACAAGGGTATAAGTTCCTCCTAGAGAACGAAATCACATAAAAATCATATTAATAATTCAGTTTTAAAATTATGCATGTATGTATGGGTGTGTGTGTAAATTGAACCCAACAATCTTTAGTAATAATTTAACTCATAACTGATAACTTCCTAAAAACACTGTCTGCACCAGTTTAGTAAGTAATTTTATTAGGCATATGGTACACAGGATTTTGGCATTTAGTGAACACGGCAGACAAAACGGGCATGTTTGTTTGTGACAGCTGCTAATGTTACTGAATAGGAAGTGCTGTGTGTGAAGCTCTAGACCAGGGGTCCTCAACCAAATTAAAAAATAAGCACCTGCTTTATGGCTACTGGGAGCAACATCCAAGGGGTTGGGGAGCAACATGTTGATCATGAGCCACTGGTTGGAGATCACTGGTCTAGACCATTATCCCTAACTCTGTGACCTGTAGCTCTTTCTTTTTCTCTGTTGTTGTTCTGAGAACCAATTGTCCCTGCCTCTATTTCAACACATGAAATTCTCTCCTTTAAGGTGTCCATGTGCTTTTCCTGTTCTACTTCTATAGATAGGGAATTTCATATTTAAGACCCTTTATTATGTTTGGTGGTGGTTTTCTGGCATTTTTTACTTTTTTACCCAGTAGTAACGCACATGATGTGTTTCACTAGGAACCTCAGGCTTTAACACTTGCAAGTAGTGATGAATGGGTCAGACAGTTTTCAACCTGAAACCAACCCTAATCCAGTATTTATCAACTCACTCCCATCCTAACCCATAATCTTCTTCTACTTGTTTGACCTGCAACCAAACTGATGCCACACTGATGACATATTATGACTATGGTGGGACCAGCCATAGCCATAGGGAAGGGGTCATTGGTATTACACCACAAAAGGGAAAATCTCTGCTAGAAGTTTGAACTAACGCTCATCTGCACCTGCACCTGGAAATCCCTTTTTTTGACCTGAATCCACCCAACCTGTGGGTTCCATGAGTTTAAGCTTAGTGTTCATCACTTCTGGATTTGATGTCCCTTTTTGGATGGAACCATTTTACTGTGAACTCCTGCCCTATAGGTAAGGACATGAGATATATGAATATTTTATAGGCTACTCTATAAAATGTAATGTAACAATAAATTACAAAAGATTAAAAGATCTTTCATTAACATTTAAGCGTTTTTCCTCCTGTGGTGTAAAATACATCATTAAGTATTACTCTTAAAGTTGAAGCCATAGTATTGGGACTTCCTAGTGGCAGTTACCAGTCCGCCATCAAGTTATTAGGATCAAAATGCCGTTTTGTCTCTAGATGCTCTAAAAATATTGGCGATCTTTTATCCCCAGCCTTATACAGAGTTCTGAACCTACTCACAATACTTGGCTGAAGACAAAGGGAATGTATAAGTGTGGAGCTCCTAGGTGCATCACATGTAATTATGTCAACCACCACTTTTTCGTCCTCTATATCCAATAAAACATACAATATTAGATAATATATCAATTGTATGTTGTATATCTTATCACATGTAAAAAATGCCTCCAACAATATGTTGGTCAAACATGTTGTACATTAAAAGAGAGAATCAGGGAACATAAACGTAATTTGTGATGGCGAATTTGTCCCGTTTGGCTTCGACGAAAAATTTGCGAATTCCCCGCCAAATGCACGAAACAGTGAAAAAAATCGCAAAACACTGTCGGTGTCTCACTTTTGTGCACCAGCGAGAATGCACCGGCGTCCAAAAGACGGGATGCCAGCGAATTTTCATGGCAGTTTTGCAAATTTATTAGTCTGCGGCGAAATTCGCTTAGAATTCACCTGCCGAATAAATTTGCCCATCACTATACGTGATATAAAAGATCCAAATAGTTCTGCTACTGTAGCCAGCCATATTGCTACAAGTAAAAATAGATCCCTCATTTTCTTCTCTGTAATTGGTATGGAGAAGATTTATCCACATATTAGAGGTGGGAGCATTTTAGACAAACTTCTAAAACAAGAAGCAAAGGGATATTCTTTTTGGAAACTAGACAGCCACTTGGAATGAACCTGGAATACAATATCTCATGCTTTGTCTAAAATAATAAATATGTACTTTAAATACTAACTTAATATCTGTACGTTGTCATCCTGTTTAAACTATATTTATGCTATTTATCGGCCCAATCTTTTTGCAAAAAAAACCATCTATTGATGGTTGTACCTAATCTGTAATGATGTTTTTGGATTGGTCATTCTAAACATGCTTCCGATTGGTTTATTTTCAATCCCTGCCTCTTTGGGTTGGCTGTTGGATACATGTTTGTGATTGGTCCTTTTTAATTTAAATATCCAGCCTATGACTAAGTGCCCCTAAGGCACGAAACGCATAAGACTTTGCTGTGATGTTTTTTGATTAAAGGGTCTAGCCCCATGTCAGATTTCAAAATTGAATACAAAAAAATCTGTTTGCTCTTTTGAGAATTGGATTTCAGTGCAGAATTCTGCTGGAGCAGCACTATTAACTGATTCATTTTGAAAAATGTTTTTTTTTCCCATGACAGTATCCCTTTAATAAATACTTTTTTTACTATATCAATGTACGGAGTGTGGTCTGGTATGTGCCAGCCCTTCTTAATCCAATTGCATCATTTGCCTCCCTGAGCTGAAGGTCTGGGGTTCGAGCACCTGGACCCCCCCTTTCTTTCTGGGTAAGTTAACCCCATCATCTACTGCACTCGACACTGAATGTACATTTATAAGCTTCTTCATATCATTATGTATTACCCTTAAAGTTGAAGCCATAGCATTGGAACTTCCTAGTGGCAGTTACCAGTCCACCATCAAGTTATTAAAGCCAGTTTCTGGCTAGGAACTATTATTGCTCTGCACTGAACCAACTATTGGCTGAATGGGTCATCACTGCAGCAGTTATTGTGACCATGCTCCCTCTTTTAATTTGATCTAATATTGATTAGTATTTAACTAAATTCATTTTCATATCACAACAAACATTTTCTTTTATATTTTTTTATCTATTTATTTTTTTGAACATAAATGGTCCAGAAAAAAACCCACACGTTAATCTACTTCCTGTTGTTGTAACTTGTTTGACGAATCCCATGCATTTGTGTTTCAGAAAAAATCGTTCCTGTATATTCAGATGGAAAGTACTAGTTTGAAAAAACACTGGGGAATTTATCTACAGTGCGGAGTTAATGGGCAAAAATTGAGCTACAAAATTACTCTTAATGATAATATTGCAGTGAATCGAGGCAGTTACATCTAAAATGCACTTAATGGGACAGCTGGGAAGATTGAAAATTTTGTAACAACTCAAAAATTATCATAGCTTTCAGTCTCCCAGGGGATAAAGATAATATTTTTATTTAAATATGGAAGAGGCCTACTGTAATAGGAAGACTTTGTGAATTTGAATATACAATTTAACTAAAATTGAGGTTTCATACAGCTCAATCATTTTACATGACAACAAATTTATTTCCATTTTTTAATACTAGGGGATTTCTCAAGAAATGTATCAGAGTTATAATTCACACCATACTGTACATATGTGAAATACTAACGGGATTGTTATTAGTAATTATATTTGTAAAGGATCTTTTTTTTTGGGATTATTATGAATTTCCTGTGTGAGTTACATACAATGTACATCACCATGTTATCTGTTTAATTAGCAATTTGATATGTCTTTTATCTTTAAAACACTGTTTTTAGTTACAAAGTTACTGTATGATCATAAAATTGGTAAGTCACTGTACTACGTCAGTGTGAAACCCATATTGTGGTCCTAACTATTTACCTATGGTCATAGTTTTCAAAGAATGGCACCTCCCTTTATGGCTGCATTTCTTGGAAAAAAGTGGGCATTGGTCCCAAAGGCCTGATTCTCCCCCACCACTTGGGACTTTTATCGGAGTGATCAACCAGATCACCAGACCACAAATTTTTCAAGACATAAGACTACAACTAAAGGAATGGGTGCAGGGGTGCTGCAACCACATTTAAGTTTTGCCATTGTACCTGCAAAATAACTCTGCATAGTACAGAAATACACACAGGCAGGCTATGGAAGCAAAGCCTTTATTAAGAATAACGTACCGAAACTCTGCTACGATCCATCGTGTGGCACTCGATTTCTCCTCCCTGGCTATCTCCTATAAGGAAGGCAGGGAGGAAAAATCGAGAACCGCATGATGGATCGGCCGATCGCTTTTTGAAGAGGAATGCAAGCAAAGTTTCGGTAAGTTCGTTTTTAATAAAGACTTTGCGATTTTAAAGTTTAATTTGTCTCTGTCTTTTTTTTTTTCCGATGTATACTAACAAATTTTTGTTAACATTTGTTTGATATTACTGGTCCTTTAAAAAAGAACTTTGAATGGAAAAAACTAGATTCAGCAAGTTTGGGGTTAACAACTCGTATTAATCAAGTTTTTGGTGGAAAAAAACTTAAATCACTCAAATTGTTCGAGTTTTCTGGCAAAACCCTCCAAAAAAAACTCAAACATCATGAAGGCTATTAACATCTCTAAATGTTTCAGGGGACTTCTGCCATTGACTCCTTGACAGGTTTTAGACTGGGGTATTTTCGGATTCAAGCTATTTCCAGGGTCGGGTATAATAAATCTCGAAAAATGTGGGGGTTTTTTTTTAACCAAAAAATAGATTTTTGATTCCAAAATAATCTCAAAAACTCAAATGTTCATGGAAAACACAACTCGAACGTTAATAAATCTGCCCATTAATATTCTAATGATTCTCATGCTTAGCTTTCCTCATATTGATACTAATGACGTATGGTGAAAGAGACAGAGGTCAACAGATGTTCCTGCATGGAGATACTGATCTGTGGATATTTACAGCAACTCTAGGGACTGACATTTTGTTCTTAGCATTAGTTCATACATTAGCCAAGAAAACAACTGGGCGTTCTGCCTTGCTATAAAAGAACAGTAATAAACTACAATAATGTGACTGTGCGCATTAAGCTTTTTTTCATATGTGCTTCCATAGCTGAGTGGATGTTGTCATATCACTTCCCATAGCGAGGTGATTTGAATTCATAATTTTTTGTTTGTTTTCTTTTCTTAATGTAACTAAATCAGTCTCAGTGGGACTTGTCTTTTACTATTAAAGGACCAGTAAATCAAAAAATTTAATTGTTTTAAAGTAATAAAAATATAATGCAGTGTTGCCCTGCACTAGTAAAACTGTTGTCTTTGCTTCAGAAACACTACTATTGTTTATATAAATAAGCTGCTGTGTAGCAATGGGGCAGCCATTCAAAGGAGAAAAGGCTCAAGTTACACAGCAGATAAGCTCTGTAGAACATAATGCTATCAGTTATCCATTATTTATCCTGTGCCATATAGGCGTTTTTAAATTTCCGCCATTGCTACTCAGCAGCTTGTTTATTTCAACTATAGTGTTTCTGAAGCAAACACATCAGTTTTACCAGTGCAGGGCAACACTACATGATATTTTCATTACTTTAAAACACTTTCAGTTTTTGGTGTAACTGTTCTTTTAAGTGCTGTTCTTAGATCTTCAAGGGAACTGTTATCTTGTGTTAGGGAGCTGCTATCTCGTTACCTTCCCATTGTTCTGTTGCTAGACTGCTGTGGGGGGGGGGGGGAGGGAGTGAAATCACTGCAACTTGCAGTACAGCAGTAAAGAGTGTTTGAAGTTTATCAGAGCACAAGTCATATGACTGGGGGCAGCTGGGAAATCTACAATATGTCTAGCCCCATGTCAGATTTCAAAACTGAATATAACAAAATCTGTTTGCTCTTTTGAAAAATGGATTTCAGTGCAGAATTCACTATTAACTGATGCGTTTTGAAAAAAACACGTTTTCCCATGACAGTATCCCTTTAACAAGTCTGTAGTTGTGGGCTTGAGAAACAAAAGTGTTTGTTATTGAGGCCCCTTATCTTTAAAATTAATTGTTTTAAATGCCCCAGGTACATTTGCTAGAGGAACTAAGGGGCTTCATGCTCTGCACCTTGGTGCAAAGTGAGGGACAGGGTGCAAAAATATGGGGGGGGGGTGCCCCTTTTTTTGCACATTGCACCTTGTCCTGCACTTTGTAAATGAGGCCACAGATCTGCATGCTCAGTAATAAAGACTCTGCTCTGCTGCTTCTGATGGGAGGTAAAGAGACAGACAAGAAACAGGTAATATGTAACCCTGGAATAGCCTACAATCTTTAGCACTCCAGATGTAACAACAGCATATGTCTCAGAATTACTCTGTTAGTTAGAAATACAGGTATGAGACCTATTATTCTGAATGCTTGGGACCTGGAGATTTCCGGATAAGGAGTCTTTCCGTAAATAGTATCTCCATACCTTAAATCTACTAGAAAATCATTTAAGCATTAATCAAACCCACTAGGCTTATTTTGTATCCAATAAGGATTAATGATATCTGAATTGGGATCAAGTAGATGGTAATATTTTATTACTACAGAGAAAAAGGAAATCGTTTTTTAAAAATGTAATTATTTTATTAAAATGGAGCCTATTGGAGATGGACTCATGCATTTCAAGCGTGAAAAAGATAAAAGGGGCTACAGGTCCAAAGACTTTATTGTTTTATTTATCAGTGCTTTACTCAATATAAGAGCTGTGTGCAGACAAAGAAAAGCAACCAGTTTATGACATCAAAAAACAGTCCACGAAGTAAGATTTTAAAAAAAATCTGTATTGAAAAAAAATTACAAAATTTACAAAAATTACTATGTACATCACATCAGCATTATGGTTATTTTTTTAAGACTGGATAGATTGATAGATTGATAGATAGATAGATAGATAGATAGATAGATAGATAGATAGATAGATAGATAAATAGATAGATAGATAGATGATGGATAGATAGATAGATAGATAGATAGATAGATAGATAGATAGATAGATAGATAGATGGATAGATGGATAGATGATAGATAGATAGATAGATGGATAGATGGATAGATGGATAGATAGATGATAGATAGATAGATAGATGATAGATAGATAGATAGATAGATAGATAGATGATAGATAGATCATAGTGATAGATAGATAGATATACAGTAGATAGATAGATAGATAGATAGATAGATATAGAAATAATACGAAAATAGATATTAGAAATGATTTGCAATCAGAAAAAAAGACATTTCACAATGGAAATACTTCTGCACAACAAGACAATAGATTGATTACATTTTCTTTTGTTTTTAGACCCTCTACTTTATATTTCCTTTGGCTGGAAATCTTGATTGGATTTGTAAAGTAGAAAGGTTTCTTATGGGAAAACCCTAATATGAGTCTTAAAACAGATTAATTTAAGCCCATAGTTAGGACGTTGAATACTTTTGATTTCAGCCCGGAAATCATAAAAAGCAAGACTGGGGAATGTCTGCCTTCATCTGGATAACACAATAATAAAAGGGGAAAAATGTTTTCTATGGCACTTAAGCAACACATTAATGTTGTAACAAAAAGTTTCTTTTTCATTGTGTTATATCACTGAAAACACTGCCAAAGCAGAAATGGTTGCTTCCTAGCCTGACCTCTAACTGCTGTGCACTAGGAAACCATTGGTAGCTATTTACATACGTTCTCGGAGAAACACATTTTAGCATTTCATTCGTAAACATAGAACTTGTCAGCAGAGGGCTAATAGATCTTAACTCACAGTAAAGTCTACCATATAGCTCCTAAAATAGTTTTCCAAGTATATATCATGACTTTTAATCAGGTGTCCTGTAACTGTATACCAAAAAGCATTATTACGGTCCATCCTTAATGGAATACCCTGCAGTTCTTTAATACCTTCACTCTGAAAGTGCCAGGGCTACATCCAAATGAAATGCCTAGCCCTTCAGATTTATATACCAAACCATGTGCTGCCTCATCAAAATGCTCATTTTAAAAAGATCATGATAAGAACATCCATTAAATCATGTAAGGCCTTTGAATGGCTGCCTGAATTCCATACAAGACTTGCAATCCACCAGCACCGATGTTAAAAGAGCCTCCTACAATCAACTACATTTTCTCTGGAAAACAATGGGCAGCACAAACAGATGCTTGGAATAATTCTCAGATACTATTACTAAACTTTTCCAGCCTTACATCTATTGTCTAAACTTGGAGCAATCATGCTTTGCTCTTGTGTGACACTATAAAAGCCAGGTGCCATTGTTTCTGAAGATTTGGTACTTGGTACTCAGTGACTCAAGGCAACAGCATCACAATGGTAGGATTTTATGCTTCTTTGCAGCAAGCAATCGATTTTAGCTTTCGTTTCTTTGCTTAATGGATGAACAAATGCAGAAAAAGACTTGCTCTGAGATGATTATTGGAATGATGCCACATTTGATAATGTTCTTGTTATATAGACATTTGCCCTGATGTACACTGATTTCATTCTAATGGAACCCCTTAACACTGTCCATGATGTGTGATATAATATGCCAGCCTAGCTGTTACCCCTGGTAAATGCCCCCAACTCTTTACTTACCCCTCGGAGCAGATTCATAGCATTGGAGTTCACGGGTGCCATCTTCTTCTCTTTGGTAATCTTTGGGAAGTAAGTGACCTATCGGCGCATGTGCAGTTGGGGCAATCTGCCGGTCCCGAACTTCTGCGCATGCCCTGATATCCATGTAAATTGCTGAATTGTTGGAAGAATACCCAAGGGTTAGAGAAGAAGACGCCTGTGAACTCCCTGAATCTGCACTGAAGGGTTAGGGCCATTTACCAGGGGTAACACTTAGGCTGGGGGGTGGGAGCAGAGAGGGGGGGTCTATGTAGGGTAGGGGGTAGGGTTTTTTAAATTAAGGGTTTAGTTCTCCATTAAGTGCAGTTTTCAAATGAAGAAAAAGGCCTTAAAGGGATTCTGTCACGATTTTTATTTCTAAATTACACTGTAAATAATTCACTCTACAGTATAAAATGTAATTCTTGAACCAGCAAGTGTATTTTTTTAATTTATAATATTGGTGTGTAGGCGCCATCTCAGGTCATTTTGCCTGGTCATGTGCTTTCAGAAAAAGCCAGCACTTTACGATGGAACTGCTTGCTGGCAGGCTGTTGTTTCTCCAGCTCAATGTAACTGAATGTGTTGCAGTAGGACCTGGATTTTACTATTGAGTGCTGTTCTTTAATCTGCCAGGGAGATGTTATCTTGTGTTAGGGAGCTTTTATCTGGTTACCTTCCCATTCTTCTGTTGTTAGGCTGCTGGGGGGGGAGGGAGGGGTGATATCACTCCAAATTGCAGTACAGCAGTAAAGAGTGACTGAAGTTTATTAAAGCACAAGTTACATGACTGAGGGCTGCTAGGAAACTGACCATATGTCTAGCCCCATGTCAAATTTCAAAATTAAATATAAAAAAATTTTTGGAACAGTTTTGCTCATCATTACCCCTAAGATGTAATTATCTTAGGTTTAATGGAAATGTAGTAAATGGATTTATTGTAAAATGGGGCAGGCAAGCGGAGTGAACAAAGTGTTTGTAAATATTTTGTTGTCTATAAAAAAGGGATTCATTTTGCATTGTCGACTTATTTCAATACAATGAACTGATGATATGACCTCTTTAAAGGAAACTTGGTAAAATGCTTACCTCATTTGGGGGAATTGTCTCTTAGACATGGGGTTAGCCTGGCTTTACTCATGAAGAATGGTCAAATAGAACAGTATTTGGTTTTCCCAGCTAGTTAAGGTAGAACACAGGTCACAGTAAACTCTGTCACCCATGATGAGCCTTCACTAAATGGAAGAGAGTGTTGTATAATGACACCTATGTTGCTGTTGTATAAAATAAAGATAAAAATGGTTCAAAATAGAACAAAGGCTTTATTGTCAAAGCGCCATAATATACTCACAAGCAATGAGGTAGTATTGGGTGGATTAAATGTCAGATACAGTCATATGTAGGGTTCTGTGACACCACTGTGGAGATGGCCTGGTAGGTTTAAAGTTCACAATTAGGGTTTTTATTGGAAACTATTCTGATCCCCCTACAGTAGAATATAATCTGAATTGCTCTTCAGTACTGCAGTTCCTTCAATTTAGGTAAGCAAAGCCTAGAGGAGAGCTATCTCCAGCTATCAATCCTTGTTGGAGCACAGGCTGCTCTTTATAACTTTTCCTTAATACGTTATGTTCCTAGAATGTACTATTACAAATAGCTAGTCCTGTAAATGACTTTACCTCATTCACGGGGTCCCTGTTTCCTTTAACTAGAATGGTTGTCCTCTAGGACCAAACAACTTTACTGGGCCTTGTTGATGCCAGGCTATAGCAAGAAAACATCTCATTAGGTTGTTGTGGCTTTATTGGCTGTTTATTGAGCATAATTCAGCTATTAGTCTCAGTATTTATATATGGTCAGAATGCCCCTTTTACCTCTAAGCCATTTCGTGTTTTGTACACCTATAAATAAGGATTTATTTGGAGAACACATAGGTAGTATAAAAGACAATGACAAGCTTTATTATTTGAAATGGTGAATGACCTGAAAAAGCTGCAGTTTTTAATTGCCCAGGCCACGGGGACATGTTGTTCAAATCAATCAAAATCTTCAAGTATTTGTTACTCTGTCTTGGATCCGTGCTTTCTGTAAATACACTGAAAAAAATATCTTGCTCCATTTTCTGTGGGATGTTTTGTTAGAAGTGATGTCAAGTATGTTTTGATAACATTTTGATTGTCCTTTTTCGTTTGATCTGAATTGTTGCATGAACAGGAAAGGTTGCTGGAATAGCCTTACTTTATCTATCCATCTATCTATCTATCTATCTATCTATCTATCTATCTATCTATCTATCTATCTATCTATCTATCTATCTATTGATCATCTATCTATCTATCTATTTATCATCTATCTATTTATCATCTATCTATCTATCTATCTATCTATCTATCATTATCTATCTATTTATCATCTATCTATCTATCTATCTATCTATCTATCTATCTATCTATCTATCTATCTATCTATCTATCTATCTATCTATCTATTATCTATCTATTTATCATCTATCTATCTATCTATCTATCTATCTATCTATCTATCTATCTATTTATCATCTATCTATCTATTTATCATCTATCTATCTATCTATCTATCTATCTATCTATCTATCTATCTATCTATCTATCTATCTATCTATCTATCTATCTATCTATCTATCATCTATCTATCATTATCTATTTATCATCTATCTATCTATCTACCTATCTATCTATCTATCTATCTATCTATCTATCTATCTATCTATCTATCTATCTATCTATCTATCTATCTATCTATTATCTATCTATTTATCATCTATCTATCTATCTATCTATCTATCTATCTATCTATCTATCTATCTATCTATCTATCTATCTATCTATTTATCATCTATCTATTTATTTATTTATCATCTATCTATCTATCTATCTATCTATTTATCATCTATCTATCTATCTATCTATCTATCTATCTATCTATCTATCTATCTATCTATCTATCATCTATCTATCTATCTATCTATTTATCTATCTATCTATCTCAGTTCATCAGTTTTGTAAGTATGGATGCATGTTTCTATCTCTGTACAATATAAATATAATTATCTGATCATATCTCTCTAATAATAACAGTAACATCAAACTCATGGCCATTCAAGCAACGATTCCCAGGAGTCTCAGCTGGGCAATATTGTACTTTACCATAACTAAAGCAAATTCATGCAATCCCTTTAGATTTTCTGACTTAATAATACATTATGGCTGAAGCTTCCCATCAGCATATATTATCAGCTGGCAGGAAATGTAGGGCACTGCACCTTCCTAGCACTTCCTTTCCAGTCAACACCCAAAGACCAGCTTTAAACTAGGAAATGTGAAATTCTTACTATTTTAGGCCTATGTTCATTTATTTTTTTCTTTCCATTGCAATGTATTAGATATACAGTATACATATATTGAATATTGGAGGGAGGGTAAAATTAGCTTAAATACATATTTTTGAGGGGATTTAATAATAATAGAACTTTCACCCCGTTTTAACTAATGGGCAGGGAATAGGTCTATCTCATCTACACACATAGGATGGGGTCACTTCTCCCTAGCCTCCCTAATACTGCATTGTCAGTGAACTTCTGATCAAGTCTGATGCATCCATTAAAAAGGACTTAAATATTCCATAGCAGTGTTGTTCCACCCTTGTGCTGCTGGTCTGTGATGCTCAGCATTCCTCAGCATATTATTAAGGGTTAAAGCACAAGGTTGTGATCCATCAGCCATAGAGATGGATTCTGAAATCCAAAAGTTCTTGATTGAATAGGGGGCCAATTGATGCAAGAGGATCCTACCCTTGACTTCCCTTCTTGGTTTATAATAATTACCAAAGTCATAAAGTCACCTTATGTGCATATTGGCATTACACTATCATTTACAGAGATGCTTAGTTCCCTTTAATTCATGTTTGTAAATTATAATCTGGTCCCTATACTTTGATGACACAAACAAGGCAGATCACCATTCTGTCAGTTCTAATCATTATTGCATTTAATGGCCCCTGTTTTTACACAGCAGTAAATAAATATTCTATTGCACCATTTATGACTGCAATATTCTGGTCTTAGAAATTATTCTGGAAGAAGGGAAACAGACGAGCAGCTAGCATATACTGTATGATATTTAATATTGGGCAGCAGTTAAGAATGTTTAATGCAGTGTGGGAGAAAATGCCGAGGTGTAAGATGCAAGAGACAGTTTGGAGGAAATTAGGTCACACTTACTAATTACTGATGTTCTGCCCAGCAAGCAGAAAAAAGTATATCTTTGCATAAAAAGCTAAGCCACTTTATTTCTTTTTAGAACAGCTCTGCACTAAATGACTTTCTGCTGCTGAAGATTATAAGGTGCAATAAAACAAGAGGCATCTTGATCACTGCTATAAACAGCCATGATTAGCCTGTCGCCCTATTTTTTTATATACATTATAATGCAATTTTAGGTAAGAATTATAGTACAGATATGGAATCCGTTATGCGGAAACCTGTTATCCATAAAATTTCCATAGACTCCATTATAATTAAATAATCCAGATTTTTTAAATACATTTCCTTTTTCTCTGTTATAATAAAACAGTAGCTTGTACTTGATCCAAAGATATAATTAATCCTTATTGGAAGCAGAACCAGCCTATTGGGTTTATTTAATGTTTATGTGATTTTCCAGTAGACTTAAGGTATGAAGATCCAAATTATGGAAATATCCATTTTCTGGACAACCCCGGGTCCTGAGCATTCTGGATAACAGGTCCCATACCTGTACAAGAACCTTTTATTAAACTTCAAGCTGTGGTCACTAATATTGGGGGGAAATGACCTTGCATCTGGGTTGAGGTGCATGGTGCAACATCAGTGGGGTGCAGGCCAACCCTGTTCTTACCACGTGCCATAGGGCAGCCTCTTAAAGGCACACAAGTTAGGGGACAGGGAGGAGGTTGAAGGGGGGGACATGCATTCCCTCTCCAACCACACATGAATACAGGGCTGTTGAACACAGGCAGTGCTGCATTCACTGGGACAACCACAGATCTATATAACGTATGCGTGTCCTATGGAACGCTCGTGTGTTCCTTTTTTTGGTTGAAACTTGCATGTTAGAATGTTTAAAAATGGTGACTCACCAGCAACCTAAAAATAACAACCAAAATAAGTTTCCTTTGAAAAAAAAAAACCCTGAACAACCTCTGGATGCTTCTGTTTTGCTTGGAGGTGGAATGCCCTCTGACCAGCCAAGTTTTTCAGTAAGTTACAGTGTAAAAATATACCTGCGGAGTAACTTTATGCTTCCAAAGCCTCCAAAATATTCCGTGCCATATTATTCGGGGAATTATTAAGCCTTGTCATTACTCTGTATTTGTTCAAATATTGTTTTTGCTCTTAGAGTTCTTTTAAAAATGAGTACAGAATAGTATAACAGATGGTATTGTACATCATTACTGAGTCTCACTGCCCCCTAACTCTACTTTCTCCTCCAGGCTTAAAGAGGTGGTTCACCATTTACTTAAAGGGGAACTATCGCAAAAATGAAAATTTAATATAAGCTTTATCATACTGAAATAGGAAACTTTCTAAATACAATCAACTAAAAATGCTGCATTGTTTCTGAAATAATCAAGTTTATCTTCATTATTCCTCTCTCAGCATCTGTTTCTCTTCATTCTGTCTTCATGCAGGAGTTGGGTGTCATATAATCATTGACAGTTAGATCCAATATATATTATGGGGGGGGCTCCCTTTCAGTGATGTAACTACATGTTACTGGGCCCCACAGCAAATAAATTTTAGGGCCCCCAACATATCAAGAGGTAGAATTAATTTCTAAAAATTTGAATTATTCGATTAAAATTGAGTCTATGGGAGATGGCCTTCCTATAATTAGAACCTTTCTTGATAACAGGTTTCCAGATAACAGATCCCATACCTATATCAAGGGCCAAAGCATGGTCTATATTCCAGAATCATCAGAGTTGTATTCTTAATGCAATATTGCTCAATAAAACCCTTCCCCGGCTCTCAGTGGGACATGTAGCTCCAATTTAAACCTATAATAATATGCAGACCAACAAATGACAAAAATAAACCAGGAAAAGGAAATCTAGATGTGTTAAAATATAATAACTGGCAATTAATAAAAATGTGGACTTCTATGTTTTAAAGACATTTTGGAAGACAATTTCATTATTTAATGTTTATTTTTGTTTGTACAAATTTAAAAGGCAATATTGACAAACCAGTACGTGTTGTTTATTTGTGTAGATTTCTGTGTACTGAAATGAAATTACATTTCCCCCCTCCACCCGCTGCATTCTTTGCAGCCATGAGCACACTGATAAAAAGAATTACATAAACATTATTGAGTGTATGAAAATGTGCGTTTATCATTGCGGTAGAGGGATTCTGAAAAAAAGCTGATAATTGTTTTAATCCTCTAGAAATGCTCGAGTACTAATTATGTCAGATGGACTCCGTGGGGAATTTGTTCCTTTTTGATGTATGAAGGGATTCTTCAATATAAGAGAAACATTGGAGGCATCATAACATTTGAAATGCTTGCTAAATCTACTTTCAAAGGATTAATCCAGACAAAGGCAGCCAAGTGAATATAATTACATGTTCAGCTTCAGCTGCTGGGTACTAACAAAATGTAATGACGTGTGCAGCAAAGGACCACACAAATTTACTGGGAAGGCGAAGAGGCAGGGGCCCTGTTGTTTTAACAAAAACACTGGAATGTAACTGAGGATGACATAAAAGTATTTCTCTATTTTTATATTCCTGTGAGTCCGGGGAGGGTTTATTGAGCTTGGCGACAATCCGGAGTGAGCTGTGTATGCAGAAGGATCTGGGGGCAATGATTCATGTGTCTGAAAATAGATGCGCTTCTGATAAAGTGTCTGGAATGTACCACCTGAGCTAAGAAATCACTATGGCCTTGTGAAAACATTAGGGAAATGTGTAAGGGTTCACAGAACCATCATAACTGCCTCCTTGAATGTGCAGTTAGCTAGGGCTTTGTTCTGCCTTATGGATTTGCAACAACAACAACAACAAAATATCTTATGATGAAAAATATTGAAGTAGTGCCAGCATTATTATTTTTTTAAACCGCGGTGCAATGTGCTAATTCAAAGACAAACGAACAGAAACATGAATTGCAATTTTTAGAAAGCCGAAGAATTGAAATTTGAGGAGCCTCCTGGTGAGTAAAATTCCAGTAAAAGCACCGGTGCTCCATATGCCAGAATGTGACACCAACATTAGACATTTAAATGGAGTTTGTGAAATCAGTTGAAGTGAATGGGAACAAAGCCGGGTAGAAAAGGGCATAGACAGTAACATTGGGTAAGACTTTATGTAGCTAACTACTGTGTGTTCAAGCAAAGAAAGTTAGCTGCTGTGTAAAAATAATTGAAACAATTCAGGGGCGTAACTACAGAGGAAGCAGACCCTGCGGCTGCAGGGGGGCCCAGGAGGTATAGGGGCCCCATGAGGCCCTAATTAATGAGCAATTTCAAAATATATTGGTAAAAAAGGGCAACTTGTGGTTATGTTGGGGGCCATAAAATGAATTTGCTATGGGGCCCAGTAACATCTAGTTACGCCACTGAAACAATTCATAGTGTTTTGATGCAGTGGTGTAAGTACAGAGGAAGCAGAACGTGCGAACAAGGGAAGGCCTCAACCTATGTGACACAGGGCCACCATCAGAAATCAAAGGGCCACGTATGACAAAATTTCCTGGGCCCCCTGGGTCCCGTCTACCACCTCAGACCCCGCACACCCCCACACTACAGTAAAAAGCCACACAAACATAGGCATTAAAACATAAATGCCAATTAGTGGTCAGGCCTGTGGTGTTTATACAAAGGGCCTGTAGGTGTGACTGTGCATCAGAGTTATACTGTGTATACATAGTACTTTCTATACTGCTTAAGAGTGATAAAGTTGGAAGTTACTGTTGTGTAATGGCTGCATGAACCTGCTAATAAAGCACTGTTATACTCTACTCATCCTTGGCTACCAAAACATAACAATGCCCCCCCCATAACAGTAAAAAATGCTCCCCCTACAAGTTAAAAAAAACCTTTAGTGGCTTAGGTCCCCCTAATTAAAAAAAGAAAATTGGTTGTCAGGAGCCCCCATACAAGTTAGAAAATCTTCATTGGTGGCAGGGCCATCCCTACAAGTTAAAAAAAAAACAACTGGTGGTCAGGGCCCCCCATACAAGTAAAACAAAACTTCATTGGTGGTGGCCCCCTACAAGTTAAAAACCCCTTTAGTGGCCAGATTCCCCCCTACAAGTTAAACAAAAAACTATGCCATGTTCCAGGCCAGGCCCCCCCCATAAAAAAACTTAATTTGTGGTCAGGCCTCATCCCCTACATGTTAAAAAAAACATTGGTGGCCAGGGCCACCCCTACAAGGTAAAAAAAAAACATTGGTGGCAAGGGTCCCCCCTTACAAGCTGAAAAAATCATTGGTGGCCAGGGGCCCATAGAGGATTACAATAAAACATCGGTGGCCAGGGATATAATAAAAATTAAAAAAAACATTGTTGTTCAGTGAAACTCACCTCAGGTTCTTCTTCCTTGTCCTTTGTTTGAAGTCTTCAGCTCCTTTCGCAGCTTCGGGTCTTCTGCTCCGTTTGTGATTTTGGGTCTTCAGCTTTGTTAGCACTTTTGGCTCAGTTCGCAACTTCGGGTCTTCGACTCCATTCACAACTTAGGGTCTTCAGCCCTGTTCACAGCTTCAGCTCTTAAGCTTCGGATCTGTGGCGATGTCCAAACCTTAATTCTGCCAGGCCTGGGACAGCTGTCCACCCTGTGCCCCCCCTGATGGAGACCCTTCAGCGACGCATGCAAAATTATGTTTTTTTCCACACCAAGCAAATCTGCTTCTTGCGTAACAGGCCTGAGTGTACGAAAATGCATACTTTCATGTTTCTGCAATCAGTTCCGTGAGCGTGCACACAGGCTGACCAATGTCCATCAATACACTTTGAGCAAGAAGTGGATAGGATCAGATCTGCTTGCATTGCCTTTTTCTCCATCTGCATTTCTACACAAACGGAGGAACACATTGCTGTGCCATGAAACCGGGAGCTTTAAAATTGATGGTCACTCCTCTTCCTGTCCCTTGCCATATGATAAGTTTTTCTTAAAGAGGTTGTTCACCTTTATGTTACCTTTCAGTATGCTATAGTATGGCTAATTCTATGCAACTTTTGGCCTTCACTTTTATTTATTTTTTTATAGTTTTTGAATTATTTGCCTTCTTCTTCTGACTCTTTCCAGCTTTCAAATGGGGGGGTCACATTTATTGCTGTTGCTACTTTTATTACTCACCTTTCTCGTTTATCCTATTCATATTCCAGTCTCTTATTTCAATTAATGGATGGTTGTTAAGGTAATGTGGACCCTAGCAATCCGATTGTGGAAATTGCAAACTGGAGAGCTGCTGAATACAAAGGTAAATAACTCAAAAACCAAAAATAATAAAAAATGAAAACCAATTGCAAATTGTCTCAGCCTTTCACTCTCTACATCTTACTAAAAGTTAATTCAAAGGTGAACAAGCCCTTTAAATGGAAGTAAAATAGAAAACACCCTATTTCTTTATACAGGAAGAAAGAAAATACTGAAGTGTAGGAACACACAAATCTTTCAATATTTCGATTTAAGTTATACCCATAAGAGAGAATTAAAAATCGAAGGTACCCTGAGGGCAACGGCATTAGGATCAGGAGTAAGGCATTGCAATAAAATGAGTAAATATTCAACATTTGAACTACTTGTATAGAAGGGCAGTCTTCCCTACGTCGAGTTTATAAAGGTGCACTTCAGTTGTATACAGGAATGTATGAAAATGTATTGTTTGAGTTAAACAAGCTTTTCCAGACATCTTAACACTCCCACACGTTGATATATAAACTGATATAGAGAACATAAAACATCTAGACATTACATTAGGGAGGAATCATAACTATAAACCAGGATTAGGATTTATGAACCTTCCTGCAAGGAATGGCAACATCAAACATTCTTTCTGCTGGAAAATAAGGAAAAAGCATGTTCAGGGATGTGAAACATTTGTGGTTCTCTACTTTTTAAGTAGTGCCCTGCACTTTACAGTTGGGAGAGGACTTATAAGGTTCCCTTGTAGTTCTTCAATTGACCAGCGGTGTCTGGTGTCTACAGTCTGTAAAAAGGGATTCACCATGTGGTTCTGCTTCTTTGGACCCCATTGTTGGAGGGGTGGATGGCGCTGAAGAGCCTGAGGTGGAGTTAGGGCTCAGTAGGAGTGGCTGTTGTGTAAGCAGGGGCATAACTACTAAACAGCAAACCCCACACTGGGGGGGGGGGAAGATGAGAGAGGCTATCGGGTAGTCACAGGGTCTGCCAGGCTTTCCCCTGCTGCTGTCTTAAAGCTGGTCCCACTTCTCACATTGGATGCGTTTTTGTGTGGTACATGCCAAGCTTGCTTATGAAATATTTTTGGAGGGGGAGCTAGCTACACCACTGAATGTAAGAATAGCCTTTATTATAGTTCAATCTAGGAGTGATAGTTTGGCTAAGATCTGCAACCTGTAACCCATGCTCTACTTCCTGGGTCCCTGGGTACCCTGCCTTGGTGCCCGGATAAAGTGCAGTATCTAATCCCCTCCACCTCCCTGAGTTAAAAGTATTTTTCCCTCAAATCTGGTTGATCCACCTCCGTTGATGTAATTTCTTGTCCACAGTGATATCACTTCCAGTTTCACAGCGCCAGAAAGTCAACCTATTGCAGGTAGCGGTAAGATTCAGCAGCATCCTCTGTCAAAAAGCAGCACCGCATTAAAGGGGAACTCCACAAAACCATAACTTAAGCTTTTTGAAAAGTAAACATAATTTCAAGCAACTTTGCAATTAAAAAATACGCAGACTTTTCATGATTTTTAATGGTTTCTGGCAGTTCCCTAAGCCTAGCCCCCTGCTCTCCTGCTGATCTGTCTGACTACTTTGCTGAGCTGATTGACTGCTGTAAATTTGTATCAACAGCCAGTTGTCCTAAGCCTGCATCCTCCAAACCCTACAATTCCCTGCACATGTGATTTCAAGGAATGGAACATCACATTGCATTTTGGATAACAGGTCCCATACCTGTACTTCAGTTCAATCTACAGGAAAACTAGAGTTCAGCATTGACATTTTTCCAGCTATTATTATTTGGCCAGGCTCTTGGATTCAGCTGAATCCTAATGAAAATTGCTCAGATTCTGACAAATCCTGAACCAAATGCTGGATTTGTTGCATCCCTAGCTGGCAGTGATCCTTTTGCAGATAAATAGGTACATAGAGAGCAGTTCATCTGTTTAGTATACTGGCCATAACTGTTTGACTCTTGGCAGAGTTTTCTTTATAAATAACATTTCTGGAGAGCAATTTATTAAATGATTGAATTATAAACTATTTACAATTGATTGGATTTAAAGCATATTTGTGTGTTTATAGTGTAACTGGAACTACCCTTTCTAAAGCTCATGTAACAGAGACAATTAACCCCTCCTAAACTCATTAATAGACAAGGAAACCAACACAGCTTCAAATAAAACTTTATAATGCAACAGAATGACCTAGATGAATTCTATTATTATAATCATATGAAAGCATAACAAGCATGTTGTATTTGTTTCAAGACAAGTACAACAAAGTCTTCTAAAACTAGGCACAAACATAATCCTTCATTTGTATGGAAGAGGTATAAATCTAAAGAAACATGGATTTATTCATAACCCATTAGACATGGAGAGAGAACAAACTTTGACAGAAGGTATACAGGTACACTGGAACATATGCTGTGACGTTTGTAATAGGTTTTACATAGAAGATGCTGCACCTTTCAAACTTCACCATGGTAGAATTTCAATCAAGGTGTTTGTGGAGTGATATCAACCAAAAAAAACTTATAATCATCAGATATTGTTTGAGCTGGAGTTTAAAACTTGGATGTTTTACGCTTTTTGATGTACAGTAGTTAGATAATAACTGGAAATTGCAGTGCAACACATGACATTTTAACACATTTGATAAGAAACAGCAGTTTGAGACAATAGCTCATTGATGTTACATGTGCAAGAACTGCATAGTTTTACTATTCATCTAACTTGATTTAGCATTTATCTTCCTGGATTTGTGGATTCTGCAACTGGATTTAGAATGAAGTTTGGCAAGGGAAGCTTATAGTGCAAGTTTTGGATGACATTGCTTGGCAGGACAGGGAAGCAAAACTCTACCGTGCAAGGCCCTATTTAATGCTTCATCAGTATTACACATGCACAGGCCTGGATTTGTGAGGAGGACACAAAGGCCCGGGCCTAGGATGGCATAAAAGGGGTGGCATGCCGCCCAGCTGCTCTGATAACTAACTTTATTCAGGATTGCTAAGCACTAGGCGCTTAGTGCTCCGCTATGGAAAGTATGCACATTATTTTTTATGTGTAAGGGGCGCCAGAGGACACTGGCCTCTGGTTGCCCCCGGGGTGAAATCCAGCCCTGCACATGCAAGTAAAACACCTTGGTGGCGAATTGTTGCCAGTGAACGCTTTGCCACACTTCGCTCCACTTCAGCAGGTGAAAATTTGTTACCACTATGCTAAGTCACTAAAATGTGAAGTCCTGAGTGCTGAACGCTGGCTACCTTTCGCTAGCGTTACTTTGGCGTTGCAAAGCGAAATTACAATAGTGATCACTTCTGCCTAGCGAAACTTTGTTAGTCCTCTTACACTTAGGTCAATTTGAATAGGGCGGGTACATTAAAGTCATATGTACGTCTTTATTAGAGATGTTGGTGCAAATGCTTGAAGTGGCCATTTTTAATTACAAATGTCCAAGGAACCTGAACAAAGACAAAAGAGATCCTCTAATGCCCTTCACATGAGCCCACCCTAAAATGAATGTCTGGGGAAATATGTTAACTCAAAAAAGTTTAATAGTTAGGACTTTTGCAGGCAATCCCGCTTAAAAAAAGGACAAGTTGCCAGCGTTTTTACAACTTTAATGCAGACCAGCTATGATGTAACTGACATAAGATTGAGGAGGATGTTGCTTCATTTTAGTAGTCCGTCTGGTCTGAGGAGGTGAAGTCAACTCTGGCGAAAGAGGTAACGTTCAGTAAAATTCACACTTTGCTGAATTTGCGGAGTAACGACTGGCGATAGAGTGCGAACGAATGCTAGCGGCGGTCCCGTTCGCTAGCGAATTGTCATTGACACCTGTTAGTAAATTGACGATGTCCGTGCCAATAGGATTTCTGGCAAAATGTCGCTAGTGTTAGCCACTTCGCCCTTTAGTGAATCTGTCCCATAGTTTCTCTGCAATAGTGACATGCAGGTCAGGAAAAACTCAACCTGCACCAGACCCTAACCCTCAAAACCCCCATTGTAGGACCTGCACCCAATCCATACCCAAGTCGTCCCACTCTGTCAACTCGTGGGTCACTAATTCCCACCTAGATTCAGGATAACACGGAGATGGAAAAGCACAATATAGTTTGGCCATTACAAGGAAGGGAAGTGATTATATTGGTGAATCATGAGAAGTGGACCACATTGTCATAACAAAGTTGGTCTTTCAGAGGCAGCAGACAGACTGAAACAGCCAAATAACACAAGCACCCAAGGCAAGCCCCTGTGCCCTTACTCCCGCCACTGGTAACAAGTGACAGGATGATGGGACTTACTTGAAGAGTTTTCCAAAGGTTCTTTAGTCTGGATGCAAGCAGACCACAGAGTGTGATGGCTCTTGTGCTCCCACAGCTGGCTGCCACTGGAGGGGAACTAGGGGTACGCAAGCAGAGATGGTATGTGCCATGTGCCACCCCCAGCATTGCATCCTAGGCACATGTCTCTTCTGGACATAAAGAACTGTAAATAGTTAGCTTGTGTGATAAGGAAGGGGAGACCAACAATTAAAACAAATCCATAATTATAACAGTAATAATGTATTAGCAAAATGTTTTGCCAGAAAAATTTGAACAAGACAAAAGGTATTTTTGCCTTTTTGAAAAAAAAACATGGTCTATTTTTTAATTAACAAGCAGCTTAAAAGTTCAAACACCCTTTTGTACATAATTAAACGAAGAGATTTGCAATTAGAGGCATTAAAATCATCTATTAAACAAAGTATTATCTCCCTGTTCCCCTGTACAATAACAAGAAAGAAAGACGACTTTCTGTCTCGTTTTCATGAGAAACACCCTCATCAATTGCCATTTTATGTGGCGTTTAAACATTTCATTCATTCAAACATGTACAATTATCAGCGTTCTGCTGTGATTCAAATGTCGCTCTTTTATTCATTTATTAAATAGGTTGTAATTGTTATGGAAGAAGACGGCCACTTATTAACACCCTTGTATTTGAAATCATTTGGGCTCCTCTCTCTGATGAAAACATAATTACTTAACACATGCGATTAAAAGAGGATTTAAAGCTAAACGAAAATTCATATTAAGCAATGCTTTGAAAGCTATCTGGTTTATTACTTATTAAAAAATGTTGATGTAAGACACAGCTGAAATCACAGAATGTGTGTGTTCTGCAGATGGAGGGGTGTGGATGTTTGATTGTATTATTGAATGTGTATTTATTTCAAAAGGTCAATAAGTCTACAATATCTGGATATCTCTGAACTTCCAATGTGTGAAGCCACTTTGACTTGTTTTATATGCTGTACTTTTTTAGTTTTGTATTAGGAGTAGTTTTGTAGGAGAAGAGTACTTAGCACAACAATCACATGGGCCCTTAGAGCTCCAGCACAGGGATTGGCCAGTAAACCCAAAATATAATTAGGCAGATTGAAATCAGCCTGTCTGAACAATGGCAACTTTGACAAGAGTCAAACTGATAGATGATGAAGTAAGACTAGAGAAAGCTGGACAAACACCCCTTCTCAGCACTGACCTGTATAAGAGCAATGTCTTACTTCATAATGTTCATTGATAGCAATAGTGGGTTATTACTGAATAATAAGTCTGGCTGATAAAATATATTCCTATGTGCTTAAACATACAGCTTGCTCCATTTGGAATTGGAGCTGCATTTGGCATGCATAGTTTTATTTATCATTTGTTCTCTAATACAGCTATGGGATCTGTTATTCAGAAACCGTTATCCAGAAAACTCTGAATTATGGGAAAGCCATCTCCCGTAGACTCCCGTTTAAGCAAATCATTCTATTTTCAAATGTAATAATAAATAATCTGTAATAATAAAACAGTACCTTGTACTTGATCCAAACTAAGATATAATTAAGCTTTATTGGGGACAAAACAATCCTATTGGGTTTATTTAATGTTTAAATATTTTTTAGAAAACTTAAGGTATGGAGAGCCAAATTACGAGAGGACATGTTATCCAGAAAACCCCAGGTCCTGACCATTGTAGATAATAGATCCTTTTAACTATATAGTATTTTAATTGCATAAAATGAAAGATTAAAACATTAATTATAGTCTTGCATTAAATGTGTTTTAGTATGTTATAGTATGGCCAATGTTAAGCAACTTTTCAAATGGTTCATTGTTTATTTTTTTTTATAGTTTTTTTTTATTATTTGCCTTTTTCTTTTGACTCTTTCCAGCTTTCAAATGGGGGTCACTGACCCCATCTAAAAAGCTAATGCTCTTTTTATTGTTATTGTGACTCTTTTGTACTCACATTTATTGATGGGCGAATTTGCAAATTTCCCGCGAAATTCGCAAAACGGCGTAAAATTCACGAAACGGCGCCGAGTGAATTTTCGTGAATCTATTCGCTGGCAGTGAATCGCGCAAATTCGCCGCAAATTTGCGCCTGGCGAATAAATTCGCCCATCACTACTCACATTGCTATTCATACCCTCCCCTAATTATGTTCTAGTCTCTTATTCAAATAAATGAATAATTGAAATGATTCGATTTGGACCCTAGCAAACAGATTGCTGAATTGCAAACTGGAGAGCTGCTGAATAAAACGTAAATAACTTAAAAAAAACAAAAATAATAAAAAATGCAAATCGTTTAAAGGTGAACAACCCCTTTAAATCAATCATGAATACTGCAACAAATGTATTTCATCAATAATAAAATTCAAAAGAATGATATTTTTAGCTATCTACATGATGACTTGTTTTGTTTTTCTAGTCACCCAAGAAAGCAAAAAAGAAGGCAGAAGGAGCAAGTTCAAATGTATTTTCCATGTTTGATCAAAGTCAGATCCAGGAATTTAAAGAGGTAATTGATAATATATTATGGGGAAATAACATTTTGGCTTTGGAGACCTATTATGAGATTTCTGTATTGGAGATTATTAGATATTCTTCTTGTGTGTTTTTGCGATAATTTAACAATGAAGTTAAGAAAATGTACCCAATTTGTTTTTTTTTATGGTTGCTGTATCTGCAATCATTTCATAGATTACTACTGCATCCCTTACATTAACTTTCATGATCATGAACCTAAACAATAAATCACATTGCAGATATGAAAGGATGCTCCTAAATCATATGGATTGTGTGACATTTCTTTCCACTCCAGACAAATCATATTTCCAATATACAGGGTTTAATATTCTGCATCAAATTGTCTCAGTCAGAGAGCTTTCTACTGATTGTATAGTGTTATATAATGTCAGCAAAGCAGAGAAAGATGGCAATAATTTGTTAAACTGCACTCCATAAGAAACGAGGCCTTACCAGTGACTAATTAAGAGGCAGAACTATGTTTGCATTCCTTGAGCTAATGCCTTTTGTATGTAAGAAAG